>NW_025780263.1:30000-49606 GCF_021130785.1 Homalodisca vitripennis | reverse complement strand
TATTTTATGACTAAAGGTAGTATTCATTACAAGGGCAAGGACTCACAATACTAGAGGCAGAGTTAACTAAAGAATTGACAAACACAGGATGGTACCTTTTACACGTTTGACCTCTCAGGCCGGTGTAGTCTTTATCTTTGAAGTGAGCTCATACACCAAAGGCATTCAAAGCTCGGTTAAAAACATTAAATTAGCTTCTGCAGTCTTCTTCTCGGTGGGGAATTCCTTACTAGAAAACTGGGAGATGGAAAATTTGGCTCTAACTAGAGAGGATTGCACGGAAAGTGTGTGAATGTTTCTATTAAATGTATGTTTGTATGTCTGATTGAGGGAGTAAGTAGCACGCTTTGTCATGCTAAGTGATGCATTGCAAACAACAAATATGTTCTCACAATAATAAAGAATGTTTGAGCTATCTTCCATTTATACACTGCTGTGCAAAGTTATCGCACCAGTTTATTATTTTCAGTAACTTAAATATTATAATTACTTAGGAGGAAAAGGGTTGTATTTTTACTTCAATTTAGCTTGTTTGGAATGAAAGTAAAATTTGAAAAAGGAATGTCATTTGTGAGTGAACTGAATTTTATTAATAAGAATTGTGTAAAAGTATTTACCATACAGAGTACAAATTAAATATGTTTCTTATTTATTATGCCTTAGTAATTAATTCTGTTGTGGGTACATTTTCATTATCTGATATTCCTCCCTCTAGCAAGAATCACAGCTTGAAGCCTTCTACACATCCCTTGAATGAGATTTTGTATGGTTCTTGGGGGATGTTTTCCCATTCCTCCTGAAACGCTTGTTTGACCTCATGTGAAGTTTACGGTGGATGATCCCAAGCCTGATCAGTCTTTTAATAAATAGTATCTCACTGATGTTCTAAAGGATTCATATCAGAACTTCTGAGGCTAATCCGATCTGCTCACACCAGGTTCCCTTAGATAGTTGTGTAGGAGGGCGTTATCTTGCAATAGCAGAAAACTTTCAACAATAAAAGGCGCAAATGGAAGCCAATTATGTATTGTGTAACAAAACAGTTTTTAATTTTCTAAATTTGATTAGTTACAATTGACTTTTGGTGATAATTATGTATGAAGTTTATGGGTAAAGGTATCTAGTTCTGTTACCAGTCATTAGTTTAACTTGGACTTTCATTAACTGAAGACAAATACTAAAATAATGTGTACTCACAGTTCCAGTTCCATCAGTTGAAACCATGTGTTTTTCCAGAGTATAACTTTTGCTATCACAAAAGATTCCTCGCTGTTTTTTAATATTTAAATAGAAGTTAATTTTCTTTTAAATATTTAAACCAATACATACGTGTAAATTGGCTGTTTTTAAAATGATGTCTGCTATTACAGGAAAGAATAAAGTGAACAGAAACTGACTCAGAATAATTTTCCTGTCTGAATGTAGTAGTAGGGGTGCCTGGGATGCTAAATTTGCAGTTACAAAAGCGTCATGGGGACCTATTGGATTGTGAAGATTAGGTCCTTAAACACAAAAAGTTTATGTTAAGCTAGCCATTTTAGTAGAGAGGTGAGTGAAGGAAACATGGACTTTTCCGGGACATTTGCCATCGTTCAGAGGAACAATAAATCAGTAACACTACGGTTTCGAGATCTGCAATCTGATCTCTTCTTCAGGTAAAGAACTAACCTAATACATAATATACAAACTAGGTTAAAATAAACAAATCTTACCAAAAGCGTTGTGGCACGCCTAAGTCAGGAATCACAACCTACATGTTGTTTGTCAATTTCACTAACTCTATAAACATGCACTTAATAAAAAACTATACAAAACACTAATCATTAAAACTGAACTACGGAATACAGGTCACAATGCATCTTCATTCGTCTACTAACCACCTACGACTAACCAAAAGGGACTAGCTAATGGTAATCGTGACGGCAGACTAAAACAAAATGGCGGAAATAAAAAGGAAGGGGGACAGGAATGGGCCCTTTCGTTATTATTGGTTCATGCGAAATGAACTTCTTAAAAACCATATTGTGACTCCGCATTGGTTTATTGCAAATATCTGATCCGTTTGATAACTTTTGGTTTTCTCTTGAGTTCATTTTTTAGAATTGGCAACCAAAGCGGCCTAATCTCGACTGATGGTTGACTGATTGGTTGGTCTGCCAATTTAATGTATGTTGCCTCAATTAATTTCCTTTTGAAGAAATGTGGTTCCCGATGTATTATGTTGGCTTCATCCAATTCATATGATGGTCTTCGGACCAACAATGGTGTGTGCAATTTTTTGACTTTTCTGTTAGACCCTTTCTCGTGTTTTCTTTGTGCTCTTTTATCCTTACGGTTTAGTGGTCTTTTTGTCTCGCCCATGTATTCCCTATTGCAACTACATTTTATACTGTTAAACACAGTTTTTGGAATCCTGTGTGCCATTTTTTGGTTTTGTTTTTACAAGGCTTTGTCTAAGAGTGTTGTGTGTTTTAAACGCGGTTCTAATGTTGTACTTTTCTACCTACTGTTCTAATTTTCTCCGATAATCCCGGCACATAAGGGATTGACATAAACGCAAATTTATCACAATTCTGTTTTTCTGACTCAGGAATTGATTCTTCTGGTTCTTTTGCACTTATTTATTACTAATTGAGGGTATCCATTGCTTCTGAGATCCGATTCAACTTTCTTTAATTCTTCTTTTAATCCATCTTTATCTGAGCACAAGCTCTTTGCTCTATCAAACAACGAGTAGGCTACTCCTTCTTTGACAGATTTTTGATGGTTGGATTGATAATTTAAATATTTTCCTGTGTGTGTTATCTTTCGAAAAACAGTTGTCTTAAGGACAATCCCTATCTCTTTAATACATACCACATCCAAAAAGGGAAGCTTGTTTTGGACTTCCATTTCCATTGTGAGGCGGATGGAAGGA
Source organism: Homalodisca vitripennis (assembly GCF_021130785.1). Classification (NCBI taxonomy): domain Eukaryota; kingdom Metazoa; phylum Arthropoda; class Insecta; order Hemiptera; family Cicadellidae; genus Homalodisca; species Homalodisca vitripennis. The sequence goes on along the minus strand of NW_025780263.1, from coordinate 46,689 downwards.
GAAATACTATTAATGTGATTCAAAAAATTATTTAATTCAATGTCTCCATGAGAAAAAATAACAAAGGTATCATCCACATACCTCCACCAAATCTTCGGTTTGAACTGAGCTGAAGCCAAAGCTTTTCGCTCAAATTCCTCCATAAAGATATTGGCGAAAATAGGAGACAGTGGAGAACCCATTGCCATCCCCTCATCTTGACGGTAAATAAAATTTTACCCTCTAAACTCAAAATAATTGCATTGAGTGCATAGTTCTAACAGTTCCATAATTACTGGCACGGGAAGTTTTATTTCTATCCTTTAATGTTTGGTCTTCTTTGAGACGTGATTTAATTAATTTCCGAGAGTTTCTGGAACTGGTACATTTGTAAATAGACTTTCGACATCAAAACTTACCAGTTTGTCAGTTTCAGTCAACTTTAGGGATTTTGACTACAAAATCCTGGAATTTTTGATGAAAGAGTCAGTTTTTCCTACCAATGGCGTTAAGATGTCCAAGAGGGACTTTAGACAATTCCCTGCAAGGTGAATCACGAAAACTAATGATGGGCCGGAGAGGGATGGTAGGTTTGTGGATTTTGGGAAGGCCATACAGTGGTGAGGAGTTAATTTTAGATCTAAATTTATCTGAAAAAAATTCTTTATGTTTTTCTTAAGGTGTTTGCTACTTTGCGTTCAAATGAATCAGTCGGGTCTTTATTTAAAACTGTATATTTGCCAGTATTTTAAAGTTTCCGCAATCTTTTCTTTATACGCTTTATGTCCGGAAAAATCCTGTTTCCTTCACAATCCTTCCATCGTCAAAAATAACCTTCAAACAAAGAAGAGAGGTGAGCATGTACAAATTCTCAAAAATGTAAGAGAAAATAGTCACATGGAAATATTTGAGTGTGTCATACATTCATGATGTATACACCCTATGTATTTCTGATAACCGAGAGATATTAAATCTGACAAGTAGTGAGCGGAACGTTGTCGTAAAAAAAGTTATTTGAGCGTGTCAAATATTCAGAGGGAATGTTAAGTGAACTCAAAAAGTGTCCTAATCAAATGTCTGATGATATGGACACGACCAAAAGTCATGACAGATTTCTGAAAATGTATAAAATGCGACCTTGAAATATTCAAGTCCATCAGACTTTTATACAGACGATTCAACTTGATGAACTGGTTGTCCTAAATGATAATCTGACAATTTATATGGAGGAACATTGTTAATCTGACAATTACAATTAAAAAATACTAAATGTAAATAAAACAATGTACATATATACATGTGTACAATTCTATCATTTATTGATATAACACTATAAATTTTTTCCAAAATGTTCACCCTTTTTTTCTTAATAACTTCGTTCATTTCCATTTTACAACAAAAGTTATGGGAGTTAAGTAATAAAAAATTGTATTAGTACCAAAAAAATGGTAACCTCATAAACTTGGAACTAAGCTTTTATTAATCCCCCCCATTGAGTTTTAAAAAATAAAATTGTGTCCTCTAAAAAATGCACACCCAAATGTGACTTTTTAATGGACTATTTGTTAATCAATTACATTAAAAACTTACTCGCCTACTGTTGTACCAGAAGTCTGCATTGTGGAAGTGCTAGAAATAGATTAATTCTGGACTCTTTAGCAAGTTCTGGCGCATCATCACATTTTCTGTGCACTTTTCAGTGTAATTTTATTTTGCCATTGAAAATCGGACGGTATTTGTATAGCTGTAAAAAGTTTGTAAACACTGGGTATGATAGCCATTGTTTCAGGATGTTTCAATAGAAATTTTTGACCGTAGCATGAGCATTGATAGATTTTTTTGAACGGGTTTCACCTTTACGATTCCTCAGTTTCATTCTGCCATTGTTGTGCAACAGGATGAAAACGCCCCCTTCTCGACGTTACTTGTTGTAAACTACTTACTTACTTACTTCTTCTCCAAAAGGTACCTATCTTATTAAGCTTTGTATAAATCTAACTGACATTCTGGTGTACTCAAAAACCGGAGCTACACCTCTTAACAAACCGTCAAACATTATATTTATTCTACAAACCGAACTCTGAAGCCTGTTTATAACACTGTACATTTTAAGCCTGTGCTATCTATCTAACACACGTCTTTCCAAAACACTATTTTCACTAAAGAATAAGAGTCGGACAACTTCGTCAGGAGACCTCACTTCGGCGACTGAATAATACTTAAGTACAAAAAAAACCAGTTTGTATCGCGGTTACTAATACTCTGCCGCGTTACTGCTTAAAGGGTTCCACTTGTTAAGTGCCGAAGTCAAAAACGGTCGGTCGGCCATTTTTTAATTGTCCAATGCATTGTTACGTTTTTTTTGGAGGGGAGGGGCGCAGGCTTGCCATGGCATTAGGAATAGAAACTAACGAAGATAAACTCGGAGGTAACCTTAGATCAACTACAGTGTCGCTAGAAAGTTTAGGGACACCTGTCTGAAAGAGAAATGTTACAGTTGGCCCTAAACTAACTAATTTCTTAATGCTATTGATTGTTGGCTGTTTTAAGGACATCAATTCAAGTTTTTATTCAAAATTTCAATATTTTATCTCCAAAAAATGTGGAAGAAGCATGCATTAATGTATTTTAAGGAACTGCCAAAAAAACCTTGTTTTTTAGATATTTTATTTTTATAACTTCTTAACGGCTTGCCATATTGTAATGAAACTTGCACAGTACTTTTATTATAATATTGATGATCATTTAAAAAAATATGTCATGTTACAAATAAATTTTGTACTCAACTGGTCAGGGTTACAAATAAAATTTTATTTTCGAAACATTTTATAACAAAAAATGTGAGTTTTAATTTCGCTTCTACAAGTAGACGCCTTCATTTACAGACATGCGGTCTGCACGTCATTGTTCCTCTGGCGGTTGTTTTGTGAAACAAGCCTTGCGCGCGCATTCCACACTGCCATTGTGACAGTTGTACTGCAATCTTCTTTGTGATTTGTTTATTTCGCTGTTTTGTGAAAGTTAAAGCTGTGATTATGGGCCGCTCATCTGTGTCCGAGGACATTAAATGGCAAGTTATCGGTATGTATAAAACCGGTAGTTCATACCGAACAATTGCATCCAAGTTTACATGTGTCTAAAACATGTGTTGAAAATACAGTGCAACGTTTTTAACCTAGCCGGTACCGTGATTGATGCCCCGCGGAGTGGTAGGCCACGTAAAACCACGCCTCGGCAGGATCGTAAGCTACTTGTGATGAGCAAAAAGGACCGAAATGCAAGTGCACCTGATTTACTAAGCAGCATGAAACAAGATGATGATCGTTACAATGTGAGTGTAGCAACTGTGAGTTCCAGACTTAGAGATGCAGGTATGAAAATCATTTTACGCTATCCGCAAACCTTTGTTAAATGACAAGGCCAAAAAGACACGCCAAGTTTGGTGCAAGGCTCGATTAGGGTGGACAAAAGAAGCTTGGCGGCGTGTTTTGTTTTCTGATGAAAGCCGTTTTGAAACTATTTCCAAGGCGGCAGAGTTAGGGTACGACGTACCAATACTGAAAAATTTCTACCAGCATGTGTAGCGCCTGCAGTTTCAGGCCGGTGGCGAAGCAGTAATGATGATATGGGGTTCAAATCAAATCAAATCAAATCTTTTATTGCTCGTCACAATTACACATTGTATGGCAAACGTCAGAATTAATTATAAATTTAAAAACTCGCATACCACATTACCACCACGTCCAAACTTACATAATGTTCATGCATTCCAGTCTCATTCATCCATCGCCAATCTCAACCCACTTTCAGCGCTGGATGAGTCAGTCATCGAATTGGGCGGTCTCCCAGTTAAACGCCAGAAACTCGTCAACGCTGTAGAATGCATTTGACACCAGGAAGCGCTTAAGACGAGCTTTTGACGCCTTGGGCGTTTTGGGGCGTTTGTAATAAAATTTGGCAAACTGTTGATGAAATGAACACCTGCCTGCGAAGGTAAGTGCTCATAAACCACCGTTCTATGTCTTCCAGTACGGTAGTTATCTCTGCCTCTAGTCTCATACCCGTGTATGTCACGTCCCCTGGTTAGGGCACATTTAGACAAACAGAACCAAGATGTTTCTAAAAATGTAGAGACTGGGCAAAGTCAACAGTTGCAAAGTTTTGAATGCTGTCCTGCACGACTCTCTGAAATTCAACTTTGCGATGATACGAATAGCTTTTTTTTTGCAATTTGAACACCCTCAGGAAATTATTGCCTGTTACAGGCCCCCACACAACACCACTCCATAGGAAAGGTGAGAGTGAATTAGCCCATAATATGCCGCAATCAATACCTGACTGGGGCACTAGTACCGGGCCAAGGACCTCAAAAACATATATTCCTGAGGACAGTTTGGCGCACACAATGGTCAATGTGATTATTCCATGTCAACCCTCGGTCGAGGAGTATTCCAAGGAATTTTGAGGAGTAGACTTCTTCCAATAAGGAATCTGCCAACATGACGGCTGACCCACATTGGGAGTCCGTTGGACGCAGTGTGAAATTCAACACGTTGGATTTCGAAGAATTCGTTTGAAGGTTGAGGTTATTGAAATATTGCACACAATTGTTGATATCTACAAAGGATTGTAGCTCCAAACCTTCTTGTGTGTTATCTCTGAAACAGAGAGTCGTGTCATCAGCATACTGCACAATTTTACCATGCAGCAGCGATGAATGTACGTCGTTGACGTATATCAGGAAAAAGGATTGGACTGAGTATAGAGCCCTGAGGGGACTCCATAACTCAGTTGAATTGGTTTTAGAAAAATTGGTTTGAGATCTGAACCACTTGACTTCTCTGACTTAAAAATGATTTAAGCCATAAGAGCGGCACACCTCGGATGCCATGAGAATGTAATGTGTCAAGCAGTATTTCATGGTCAACGCAGTCGAATGCTTTAGAAAGGTCCAGGAACACACTTAATGTGTGATCCTGACGTTCTAGACCCTCTACAACCATATCAACCAGACTCACCACTGCGTCTATCGTCGATTTATTTTTCCTGAATCCAAATTGGTGTTCAGAAAGCTGGTTGTTTTTGTTTAAGAAATAAAGCATTCTCGTTAGAAAGAGTTTTTCAAATATTTTGCTCAGTACAGGCAAAATTGAGACTGGCCGATAGTTATTTAATGAACAGGGGTTTTCTTTCTTGAAAATTGGATGCACTTTTGCAATTTTTAGGAGAGAGGGAAAAAACTCCTGAGTTAAAAGACAAATTGACCAATTGAGTCAGTGGTTTCACGATATGCTTAGAGCATTGTTTTATTAACCACATGGATCTCGATTCTAGATCATTCGATTTTTTAGCTGGGAATTGTTGAATGATTTTATCGAGCTCTTCCTCAACTACAGGAGTCAGAGCCATTGAGGCTGTTGGACTCTGTCTACGCGTGGGATTCCCTGTGGCAGCGATGGACGAGGGCCCCGTCCACAAGCAACAGACGCAAAAAAATCCGTTAAACTCGTCGGCAACCCTAGAGGCATCGCTCACAAGGGTGTCCCCAATTTTGACTGTGATTTGCTTGGATTCTTGATGTTTATTGTTAATGATGCCCCATACAGTTTTAGAAACGTTTTTTGAAGAAGTAATTGATTTTGAGACATCATACGATTTTGCAGCTTGGATCACCTTCCTGTAAATTTTTTTATAATTTCGAAAAAAGATTTTGAACTGTTCATTGGCTGTTTTTTCTGTTTATTTCGGAGAAAAACTTGAGTTTTTCTCTCGACACCAGAATGCCTTTAGTGACCCAAGTATTATTTACCTTCTTTGGACGAGGTTTGATCGTTTTTTGTAGGGCAGCAGGTGTTGAGATGGAAGTTCAAACATTCATTGAAAATTTGAAACTGCTGCTCTACTGGGTGTGAAGAATTTAGAAAATTCCACTTTTCTTTTGAAAGGGAAGCGTTGAGGAGAGCAATATTTTCTGGCCTCGTGTCTCTTATTGTTTTGGTAATTCTTGGTTCTCTCTCGATTTGTTTTCCACTAATGATAGCCTCTTGGCCATAGTGGTCTGAGATAGCTGTGTTGACCACCGATACTGTGACATTTTCAATGTTTGTGATGATGGGTTGCATTTCAAGTGAGGGTCCTGGGGAGCTTCAGTTCGTTGAAGGCACAATGAACAGTATTAAATATTGTCAAAACTCTAGAAGAATTCATGTTACCATCTGCCAATAAATTGCTTGGTGAAAATTACATCTTTCAACAAGACAATGCACCGTGCCACAAATCAAGACACACACAAAGAATGGTTCAGTAATCATGATGTTGAGGTTCTGAAGTGGCCACCACGAAGCCCGGATCTTAATCCGATAGAAAATTTATGGAATACCATGGCCAGTCGTCTAGCGAAGAACAAACCCAAGAACAAAGCTGAACTGAAGTTCATGTTGGCACAGATATGGCGGAGTAAGTATCAAGAAGGAAGACTGTCTGACACTCATTGATTCGATGCCAAAACGGATCAAAGAATGTTATAAAGCTAATGGAGGACCTATTGATTACTGATTTGTATGTATTCATGTCCATTTTACTATTTTGTATAATTTAAATATTTGTTTCCATTAAAAACAAACTTTTGTCAGAAATTTGTGTTTTTTTTAAGCCTGTCCCTAAACTTTTTAGCGACACTGTATGTCTTGATTTTAGAAGTTCCTGGAGATGGAAAAATTATTTTTGACATTTTCCCGGTTCTCAGAAAAATTCCCGGCTTATTCCCGGTTTCCTGGTCAGTTGGTCACCGTTGTCAAAATTTTATTGTTTTAGGTGTAATTATATTAATTAATTGCATATTATATTTTAATTTGTAAAATATATCCACTAAGTATTTTAAATTGTTGCTTATATTAATATTTATACATTAATGTCTACGATTGAAAACTAGCAAAACCATATTGTTCTTTGAGTACTTTGGGATTATACTGACTACACCAGTATGAAGAACACAAAAATATAAATTTATAGAAACAAACATGACAGAACGATAAAACAACTCTTTACTTACAAAAATTACAAACTTACAATGATTATCAATTGTTAATGGGGTCAGATTCCCCCATTAGCGTTATATGCCCCCAACGCTTAAACTTTTTTCAATGAACTTAGAACGTTATAAAACGATGTAGTTGAGAACAGAACTAACATTCCATCAATCAACAAGCATTTCCAGGTATTGTGATCGGTATTGTTGCCGCTGTTATCTTATATTTCTCGAGAATCCCGATTACGGCAGGCCGCAACGGCATCACATGATTATTTAAGTTTTTTTGCACGGTACATAATTGCCTTTCCATTACAATTCAATTTATATTTCTGATCAGCCCCTCTAGAATTTGATATTTTAATGATAGGTACTATCTCGAGGGATGTTTTTATTTCGTTGACATTAGCGCGGGGCAGCGCCGGAGTGTGATCAAGAATAAAAATAAGTTTTGTGTGTTTTGTTCAATAAAGAGTTTAGTGTTTGGTTTAGTAATGTTTGTTTTTGTTGAATTTTTGTGCTTGGAGAAATGTAGGGGTAAAACACGGAAGTACAAAAAAGCGACGCACCAGCTGAACAGGCAGCGAGACTGCAATCACGTTATCTACTAGACCGCTCGACTTTAACCTCTGTCTGAGGATGTGGAGGGGTTTGAGATAAGACAATTCCTGTTTTATATTGACGAAAATATTGTTCTACGCTAATCTAGTAATCAGTATAAGCAAAATGTCAAATAACGATTCATGTCTGGGTGTGGTCGGTATAATCCCAAAGTACCGTTCTTTGAAATATCTATTAAGTCATTTGGTCGGAGATCTTGCTTCCAGACCTCTGGATGGTCATGAAAATCGATGATTAGAATAATTCAATATTTCATCATCCAATTGTGTTGGTGGCCGCTTATTATACTGCAGGTGAGAACTGTGTCTTGAATGTGTTTATCAAAATCAGCTTGTACATTTTGAGATACGGGACCATACATAGGTTTTTTTTTTGTATGTTGACCATTAGGATAAATAGGCCCAAATAGCTGCTTTGAATGGTGATTTATAAAAATACAAAGTAAACTTTCATTATCTAAAATCTGTACTGGAATTCCAGATAATTTATGCTCTAGAGTTTGTTTTGTATTTGTCTTCAAATTATAAAATTAATGTAGTTTTGTTCATAGGATTGGTTAAAGAACTAAGTTACAAGTGGTTCAGGAACTAGGTTACAAGTTTGTTCACGAACCAGGTCAGGTTTTGTATCTTAGGATTTTTTCTTTCTATGGATTGAATAAATGGACAGTTTCACACTGCTAGATATTATCATCAACCTGTTTATCTAATAGCTCCTTTTTTCCTGGGTTTTAGCACTCATTTTCTGTTTTGGTATCAATTTACATTAACGTGACCAGGGAAGGTATGTTCATTTTTTTTCCTGAAAACAATGTTGAAGAAAAAACTCGTCGGCAACGAAAATCAAAGGAGCTAAGATTTTTTTAAATCCTCTGAAAACTCCGTTTTTGACAGTTTCCTATAACTCCGCGTCTGCTCAAAGTCAGTATAGCCAGATTTTAAAAACCGATTATCATAACAACAACGAGAATTTATCGTACTTTCATATAAAATAATTGTACCAAACACATTTAACACGTCATCACACGCACCCGCGGCAAATTGCCGCGCTTGTATAAAATATGTTGTATTCTCCTTGTTTGTGAACGTCGGAGGGTGGTGGCTCGAATTATTCCCACCACTACCAGACGCGGACCTGTTTTTGTCAGTCGCCGCGCGTCGCTTGGGTGTGGATTTCGTGTGGACTCAAAGACCTACTACACTTAAAAAAACTTCCAATTTGGAGGTTTACATTAGAAATCAAAGGAGAGGCCCCTATCTTGTGAGTACATCTACTAGAGATGTAGTAAATAGATTGGTATCTCACATAGAAAATACTGGGCGGAACATAACTTGTGATAATTTCTTCACATCGCTACCTCTAGCTCAAGATCTCTTGGATAAAAAACTGACGTTAGTTGGCACAATCCGCAAGAACAAAAGGGAAATCCCATTGGAGCTCGTGGAGGAGGTTAGGGGAAACAAAAGGCCAGTAAATAGCTCAATGTTTGCTTTTACTTTGAATGAAACGTTGGTCTCATACAAGGCCAGGGAAAATAAGTTTGTGTTATTACTATCTACATTACATGAAGACGATGAAATTGACGAAAGTACTGGTGATGCATCAAAACCACCAATAATCAGCTTCTACAATAAAAACAAATGTGGGGTTGACGTCAGTGACGGAATGCAAAAGGAGTATTCCGTAGCAAGAATCTCAAACAGATGGGCCACTCACCATGTTCTTCTTTGAGCTAAATGTTGGTGGAATTAACGCCTTTGTCATTTGGAAGGCAAACAACATGGAACTGAATGAAAACCGTATGTATTCAAGAAAACACTTCTTGGAATCACTTGGTGGTCAGCTGGTTTACGAACATGCCCAGAGAAGAGCTGCTGAAACTACCCGATTGCGAAACCTATCAAGGACCGATTGACTCAAATATTTCACTTTCCACAAGAAAGGAGAGAACCACAAGCAGCATCCGCTCAGCAAGGACATTACAGGGTTTGTGGAATTTGTCATAGACGCAAAAACCGCAAAACCACTGTCGTCTGCAAACAGATGCAACACTTCGATTTGCAAGGAGCACACGCAGCCATTATGCACAACATACGCAGAGGGTAACCAACCACCTGAAGGTGTAGAGGATCCTGAAGACTAACTATTCAACCTCTAAACAAGGAGCACAAACTGGAAGATGAAGTTAGACAATACCGTGGATATTCTCGAATATGGTGACACAAATTTTATAACTAGATCTTGTTTTATTGTAGATCTAGTTTTGTTTCTTTTCCTAGACTTAAGTTTTAGACTTTAAATATTAATTACTTACTTTAATTATACTTGTTCTTATATTATATATAATGTAAAAAGTTAGCGCAAATAGGAAAACATTATGTTTTAATTTTATATTTTCTTTATAAACACTTTACTCTACATAATTACCTATTTGGTAACGTCTTCTTTATTAGATAAAACTTATTTAATATCGTAGCATATATTTTGTGTTATTGTTATTTACCGAGTGCAATTAAACAAGTGTTGTAAAAATATGTTGTTTGGATTATTTTCAACCTCAAACGATATAGTGCGGCAATTTGCTAACAGCGCGTGTTCTGGCGCTACACTGAAAACCAATGACTGCAGCAATATGCTAACATGGCGTGGTCTCATGGAATAAAATGTATGCAATATAATTTTTTAAACATTTCTGATTATATATTAAGTTTTTAAGTTTACAATCTTATCTGTTTAGTAACAAACATTACAAATATTAATAAACAATCACTTTCAATTTATATACATGACTGGTTAAGGAATCTAAGGTTTTAACTACCGTGAGCAAATAGCCATCATGGCGTGTTCTCACGGTAGAAAAGGGGTGCGTGGTGTGACGACGTGTTAATGAAAAAGTATGTTATTTTCGTATAATAAATTATGTTATAATTAACTTTTGGTTTGTTATTTGTATAAATTTGTCAAAAATCTTTCATGGTACGATAATAACTACCCATCGTGTATCTTACCGGCGCATAAAATCAATGAAATTATCGTACCTTTATGATAATTATCGTACCTCTGGCAACACTATCCATTAAGGTAAGTGATAAGTTACTGAAATACGTTTAATCCTGTCAACGATGCCTGCCCGCTGCGCACTGCTTGCTCTTTTAGAAAAAATATTAACTCGAGCTTGCAAAAGTCGAATCCCAGATCATGTGATGCCCCTGCTCCTTAACGCAATAATGTCCGAAAGGCATCAATATAATACAATAATATACTTTCCCCCCAGTTCATATGCATCTGTGATAATAATACTTGGCTATAAATGCCCAACCCATGAATAAAAGTCCATTTTCCATGGTCATGCTAATGTAAATAAATACCTCTGTTTTTCATTACATAAAAGAAAGTATAAAAAAATTACCAAAATAGTTTTTACTAAAAAGGCATGTCAGTTAGAGGATTAAGTTAAGATCACAAAAACTAATTAGTTAAAACAGAACATATTGATTATAACCTGCTATTGTAAAATATTAAGTTATATACTAGACTATGCTAGGTTGAGTAATATAGATAAAAAATACAAGAAATTAAGTTGGTTTAAAAGCTCAAAGATACATTATCACAAAAAGGAATTAGAACTTTACAGAATGCTTCTTATCAACAAACTTGCTAAATATATTACAATGAATAGAAAACATAACAATAACATTCAAAATAAAGGATTGAAAACTACTGTGTAAAAAACATAATTATAATCTGCATATTGGCGCTGCTGTCATAAAATAATAACACCATATCTTACTTGGAATATAGAAGCTGGAATTCACAGACACTAACACCACCTGTGTTACAAGCAATCAAAATACTCGTACTCAGTACTCATTCGTCAACAAAGAAGGAAGGAGGGAATCAGCTCACAGCGCAGTTTATTCAAGCTTCCGATAAACTACGCCACAACTTGCAAAACATATTGCCAACATGGTTTACTCCATAACACAAAATATTTATATGAATACAAATGTCATCAAATCATTGTATTACGTTCTTTACAAATCCTATCATATTATAACTTTAGCTTAATGTGAGTTAATTCATTGCAGGGTATGGTATGAAAAGCGGACTCGATTATTTTATATCCATATTGACACACGATTTTACTTAATAATTATACCTTTCGATATAACTAACCGATAATGATTTTTTAACAATACTAATATTTGTATTACACACACACAACACACACACACACACGCACGCACGCACGCACGCACGCACGCACGCACGCACGCACGCACGCACGCACGCACGCACGCACGCACGCACGCACTCACGCACACACGCACACACGCACACACGCACACGCGCACACGCGCACACGCGCACACGCGCACACGCGCGCACGCACGCACGCACGCACGCATGTTGGCGTGTGGCAGTCTAGCGGTACGGTCGTATTTACCAGTTGCTCCGTGTTCCTAACCTATATACAGCATGAGTGAGTGTTCGATTTGTGCCGATCCGCTACCGTTACCTAATGAATATGCTAAGTGCACCCAGTGTGATTCTAATTTACATTTTATTTGTGCTGATATTTTGGAAAGTACCTGGAATCGTATGGGACAGTCTAGACGGGATTCGTGGAAGTGCAAGAGTTGTACTGGCAAGGCGAAAGTAACCAAGGATACTGGTAAGGATAATATAAGTAGGGAACAGATTAGTAAACTGCATGAAGAGTTTCTGAATAAAATGGAAAACACTATTAAGCAACAGTTTGCTGAGTATGGGAAACAGTTCAATAAACAGTTAGAAGAAGTTCAAAAATCCTTAGAATATTTTTCTGGCAAAATAGATGAGTATGAAGCAACTCAAAAAGCTGTTAACACTCAAATGAAGGACTTACACGAAATTTGCACTGATTTACAGAGGGAAAACCAACAATTAAAAAAGGACCTGGCTTCTTATAAAATTCAGATGGAAAATCTAGAACAGTACAACAGGAATAAAAACGTTCAAATTGAGGGAATACCAGAAGCATCTGACGAGAAACTGAATATTGTAATTAACAAACTTGCAGAGGTAGCTAGTGTCAACATTAACCCGGACACTGATGTGCAGGCTGTGCATCGTATACCAACTAGGCGTGAAAAGGGTCCTAGGCCTATTATTGTGCAGTTTGTAAACAGGCAGGTGCGTGACAATCTATTGGCAAAGTGCAAGAAACTGCGAATTAAATCGACTGAATTTGTTGCGAACGTACCGGATACTAACGTATATGTGAATGCCCATCTGACACCTTTCAACAAAGAACTACTCTACCAGGCGAAAAAAACTAAGGGATCATGGATGGAAGTTTGTTTGGACTGTTGAAGGAAAGGTTTTTGCGAAACAGACAGAGGATGACAAAAGAGTGCACGTTGCTTCCCTGGACCAGATTGAGAAACTTATCGCAGGTGGTCATAAGTAATTTTAAGTGTTTAATGTTGTTTGTATTTTTTTCCATCAAATAATAATAATGTTGGTTAACAACTTGGGAGGAAAATTTAACATTTTTAATTTAAATATTCGAAGTCTGCGGAGACACTTTGATGAACTGTGCATATATCTAAACGGACTTTCATCAACTTACAATATAATAGTATTAACGGAGGTGTGGATCAAGAGCGGGGAAGAAGACAAGTACCAGATACCGAGATACGACATGATACTACAGCCAAGGACAGAGAATCAATCAGGTGGTGTCGTTATCTACGTGGACTCTGACCTCCAATACTCGCACCGGCTCATCTCTTGTTCTACTGCAGAAATAGTTCATATAGATTTTAACGTTACCATCAACAATAATTCTTTAAGTATAACACTTTTTGGGGTTTATCGAAATTGTAAATATACATTTAAGGAATTTAAAAATGATTTTATAAATATATTACAGACAACAAACGACCCTACTATAATTATAGGAGATATGAATATATGTTTAATGAAAGAGGGGGGTTCAGCCATAGATTATTTAAACTTAGTTTCATCATATGGATTTCAAAGCTTAGTGAATGAACCAACTAGAGTTTTTAATAATACTGAAACATGTATTGACCATTTGCTGTTAAGAAAATTCAAAAAATTTAAACTATAAAAGTAATGTTGTCAAATTGGAAGTAACCGATCACTTTGCTCTCAGTCTCACTTTGTTTGTGTGTAGTAATACGTTAAATAAATTAAAGTTTGTTAAGGCTCTGGATCAGAAGCTTTTTTGTAGACAATTAAATTTAGCTGATTGGAATCCGGTGTACAATGAAATTAATGTAAATAAGTGTGTACAAAATTTTTATACGATATATAATAATTGTTATAATAATGCTTGTTTTTTGAAAAAACTTAATAGTAAGAGTAGAAAAAGAAAGGAGTGGATTTCAGATCGCCTTATTTCTTTAATAAACAGAAAGAATAAATTGTTTGTTATGTACAATAACGATAGAAGTAATTTGGTTTTAAGGTCAGAGTATAAGAGGTATGCAAAAAATGTAACAAAGCAAATTAAAAAGGAAAAGTTAAATTATTTCTCTTCATTAATAGATCAGTGTCAAGGAGATTCAAAAAAGTACTGGAATGTTATTAAAAAAATTATTAAAAGAAAGAAAAATTCCTTAGACAGTATAAAAATTAATGATAGTTTGGTAAAGGTGGTAGATAATGAAAAAATTGTTGCTGACGCATTTAATTCATATTTTACAACTATTATTTCATCTCTGAAGCATGACGCTTTTGGATGTGACATGTTTAAAGAGAACAATGATTATATTTTTGAGGACCTGTTTGTTAATTTCGAATGTACATATGATGAATTATTAAAAGCCATTGAACAAATAAAAAATAAGCCTAGTTGTGGCATTGATGGAATCGGCATTGGTACAATAAAGCAAAATGTAAATCTCTTTGCGCCATTACTCCACAGTATATTTGTCAAGTCTTTGGATCAGGGAATAGTTCCTATAGAGTTTAAAACTGCATCAGTTGTGCCGATTTATAAGACAGGTGATCAATCACTTTTTTCCTCGTACCGCCCTGTATCTGTTATAAGCACTGTGGCGAAGATTTTTGAGAGTATAATTAAAAAGCAGTTACTAAATTATTTCCACAATAGATCTTTGTTCTCCAGTAATCAATTTGGGTTTTTGCCGGGTAGAGGTACGGATTTAGCAATAGAAAAGCACGTCAATAGTATAGTGGCATCTACAGACAAAAAGTATGTATACATTAGCTGTTTATCTGGACTTCCAGAGAGCATTTGATGTATTAGACATAGACATTTTAATATATAAATTTAGAAAACATGGCATTGGAGGTGCAGCACTGGCATGGTTGGATTCATTTTTGCAGGGGTAGAAGGCAGGTTGTGAAAATAAATAAATGTTATAGTGATGTGTTGGAGCTACGGTACGGAACAGCTCAAGGAGGGGTATTAGGACCAATTATTTTTTTGATTTACATTAATGATCTTTTGAATATTGACCTTCACTCATCTGTGTTTGCCTATGCGGACGACACAGCACTTGTATGCTCTGCCTATAATAGGCAATCACTGCAATATAAAATAAACAGTGATCTAGGAAAAATATCTCAATGGCTAATTAGCAATACATTATTGATAAATACCAGTAAATCAAAGTGTATAATGTTTTTTGACTACTGTGAGACTAAGGAAAATCTTTCAAATGTTTTCAAACTGTTTTGCCACGTGCATCATTGTATTTACGGTTGTTCTTGTTCTTGTATTGAGGTAGTTGAGTTTGTAAGATATCTGGGGATTTACATTGATCAATTTTTAAAGTGGAGACAGCATGTCAATTATTTTATCAAAAAGATTGAGAAAAATAACTTATGCACTATATCATTTAAAAGGATACTTAAAGGAAGATCAATTAAAGCAGATTTATATTTCTTGGTTTGAGAGTGTATTGAGATATGGAATTGTACATTTTGGAGGTACCTACCCAACCATTTTAAAGCCAGTTGTAATGAATCAAAGGCACGCCTTACGAATTATCTATAATATCAAACATAATGATAGATTAAGCTATATATTCGCTGAGAAAAATATTTTGACATTTGAACAGTTATATAAATATTCAGTGGTTATGTACATTCAGAAATATTTACAAAACTTTGAGTTTAAACAGCAAAATAGATTTACTAGGTCAGGTCAGTTTATGTCAATATCAGTTCCGTTTTTAGTCAAAGAAGTTAGCAGGCATCAATTTTATAGCATGGGTCCAGCCAATTATAACAAGTTTATAATATTTTGTGGGAATGATATTCTTTGTTAGAATTTGTTCATATGTAATGTTTATTTATACACACAAATTAACTTATTATTATCATGTTGTATTGTTGCTGTTTTGCTGTTATATTGTTTTTAATTTATATTGTTATTGTTATGAATTTATATTATTATAATTGTTGTGAATTTATATAGTTATTGTTATGAAGTTATATTGTTATTGTTAATAATTTATATTGTTATTGTTAATAATTTATATTGTTATTGTTATGAATTTATATAGTTATTTATGTTAAGTTAAATGTTATTGTTGTATTTTTCTTATAATTATTACTTTGTTGTTATTTGCTTTGTTTATGGTTCAGGTGGTATATTGAAAAAGAAAATATTTAAATGATAAATTATCTATGTTTATGACTATAAAAATAAGGTATGAAATATTTAGTGACTATAGACTGCTGCCAAGATACAATTAGCATAAAATTAAATAAGAATGGCCAACTGTATTCCCGCACGCGCCGTACGTGGTGCATTGGGAATGATTGATGTAAACTGTGTTCTGTATTGTATTGAATAAAGGATTTTTGAACTTGAACTTGAACTTTTGAACGCACGCACGCACGCACGCACGCACGCACGCACGCACGCACGCACGCACGCACGCACGCACGCACGCACGCACGCACGCACACACACACACACACACACACACAAGAAAAATGTAGACACCAGTTTTGTTATGCAGGGTTAACTTTATTTAACAGGTTTATTACAGTATATGGTAATAGTGTATTTCTTG
>NW_025780263.1:0-22500 GCF_021130785.1 Homalodisca vitripennis | reverse complement strand
AACACACAGACACAGACACAGACACAGACACAGACACAGACACACACACACACACACACACACACACACACACACACACACAGTGCCAGAGGATGATATATCCTGTAGGCCGACAAATGGCACTGAGAGTTACGAGTGCGTTCAGAACCGTCTCCAGGGATGCAGCACACGTAATCTCGGGAATACTGCCAATTGAGATTCTAGCAGAGGAATACAGGAGCTTATACCAGTGTAGAAACCATAAGCAAGAAAATGTAGATGACTGCAGAAAAAGAGAAAGACAGAAGAGTCTGGAGCACTGGCAAGCCCACTGGGACAACTCCGAAAAGGGTAGATGGACACATCAGCTCATACCGAGTCTAGCAGATTGGATAAATCGCCAACATGGAGATCCCAGCTACTACCTGACGCAGGTACTCACGGGACACGGGTGCTTCCGTAAATACTTACACAAGTATAAACACGAGGACTCACCAGAGTGCCCAAAGTGTCGAGGGATAGAGGAGGACGCGAGGCATGTGTTTTTCACATGTCCGAGATTTGACTTGCAGCGACGAAATCTTGAAAGATTAAGTGATGTGGTGATTACGCCAGAAAACTTAGTAAAAGAAATGCTCGCATCTGAAACCAAATGGAAAGCAGCAAACGGACTTCTCCAGGGAAGTCATCGAAGAGCTAAGGAAGGAAGAAAAGAAAAGGAGGGAAGAGCGAGACAGAAGGGCGAGACGCCAGGCTATGGAATAGTGAAACTCTCCACACAAAAGTAGAGGAAGAGCGAAATCGCTTAAATGCCTTCCCCCGCGAAGTAATACCTAGCGGCAGTCCCGCGGGGGGACAAAGGCTGGGTGAAGAGAGGTTTACGTTTTAAGTCGGTTATGGGTCTTGGTAACCACATGGACCAAAATCCATAGGCCAAGATCGAGCCCGGCACTACGTGCGTAAAGAGCATTTTTTTTCCTCTCTATAAAAAAAAAAAAAAAAAAAAAAAAAAAAAACACACACACACACACACACACACACAGAACTGTGAACTGTGAACTGTGAACACTGCCACCCCTCCTCGCGGGTTAGCAATATTGTCGGCCTCGCTCAGTGGAGAAGGGCGTGAGTATTGGTAGAGCGCCAGGACAACCAAGTTCTTGCGCAGTGACAGAGGAACTACTAAGATTGACGGATACCCAGATGGTTACGGTTTGCTCGGTAATAAGGGCGCCACCTTGTTGATGGGGTGTGATAGTCGCAGGTCTCCAACAAGGAACAGTTTCCTGCCCTCAGGTATGCTCAATCGAGACCACTACCATGCACGCAAGAACTATTAGGTTTACGACACTAAGCCTTAGGTACTTAAATTAGCCACAGATTTCGGTTGATTATTTTCTAATAGTAAGTTGCAAGGTCTTTAATTAAATATCAGGCAATTAGAAATTAAAACCAATATTTCACATATTTCATTCTGTATTGCCTATTTCTTTTCACAGTGCTAAGGTCTTAAACTAAATAAACAAATATATTTAACTTAACTTAAACTTAACTCGTTGGCCAATTGAAATAAAAATACGAAAAATTATTACGGTAGGAGCGCTCCGATTACTAATACAAAAATTACAGTGGCCAAAATCATGATGACCATATTCCTGAACTACAAAATTACAAAACAATAATTCACATGAATACATAATGGCTAGACATTAAATTAAAGTTGAGTCCCATTTGTCAAAGTTCGAAACTGGATCCACCCTGATGCAGTTATTCAGGCCTAGTCCGATAGGTAGAGGCTCCACAATGACATTGACGGAGTTAGTCCGACCTCCCAGGGGAGCACGATGGAATAAGTAGTGTAAAGTCTACTCACCAACTGGGCGGACCCAAAACACACACACGAGCCGTCGATTGTATCGTCCGTGCAATCCAATATTGAAACTTTAATTTCATAAAGTCAGTTTTATTCATTTTCTGCGGCTCATTGAAATCAGTAAACACTACTTATAATCAATCATGGAAACAATGTCAAACTTAACTTAAAAGAAAACAGCTGACTAAAACAGCAACATCTGTCACTATTGTTGGTGTGTCTAACACACTCGTATTTAGCTTACAGCGGCCAGTAAAATGTAAAGAAACGTTTAATGTATAACATAAGTACATTAAAAAAGCGCAGAATCTGTCAATTACAATGATATACAATATTGGTCTTAAACACAAAGCATAATTATTCTGACACAGAAAAATTTAATTACGTTTTGTTCTTACTTAAACTAATTAATTACAATAATTATAGTAAAGTGTATTGAAGTATTAACATAATGCATTAATGTATGCACTTTCACGGCAATGGTAGGTATAAATTTCATGACAACAGCCTTTACATTATTCTGAGTAAAACTAAATAATATACAAACATTAGGACATAAAGTTACCGATTCAATTATTTATAGAACAGTTAACAAGTTTAGTAAGGAAATTTATGAGAGACGATACAATTGTTACGAGATAATATCTCGGCCTAATTATGTACAATTTACAGAAACAGTTTGTGGTTACAGTATTTGACACTATTAACACGTATTTACAACTATTTATCTCCGTGAATTATTAAAAGACTAGATTAGTATTAATTTATTACAGATAACTTATTAATTTCCTACGTTTATCGACAGGACTAGACAATCTTACTACGAGGCCCAAGGCTTAGTTTACCGCAGATATTTAATTCTGTAAAGACAAAATTATTATACTGAAATTTTACTAACTGACATACGCAAGCGACAAAATATCAATGGCATGGTAATGGCTCACCTTAGCCTAACTCCTTTATTTGAACAGCTGATTGGCGTCTAATCAGTGACCGTTCTGTTATTGCAGCAACAATGAATGCGCGCTTCTTCATTTGGATGTAAAATTTCGTTATGTAGAGTGATCAGTTCTACATAACAATTGCTCAGGTAAAACAGAAAAGTACACGTCACAAACACCCCCCATCCGGCAGAAAATTTCCCAAATTTTCTTCACTGCCGAAATTTCTTAAAGTCCGACACATGCCACTGGCCTATCTTCTTGCCGTCCATGTCCGCCAGCTTATAGATCAGAGGAGATACCTGTTCAAACTATTACGTAGGGTCCAACATAGCGTGGTGCTAGTTTGGCTGCAAAGTAGTTTAGTAGCATCAGACTGTACAAAGTTTCTTTTCAAGACGACGTCTCCCACTCTATAAGTCACAGGTCGTCTGCGCAGGTTATAGCGTTTAGCATTTTTTTCATGGGCTGTTTTCAGTCTCTCTGAAACCTCTTGGAATATGTACTTAAGCTCTCGTAGTTTCTCACTAAAGGGACCACAATCCTCAGTAGAGGGTACACCCGAACCATCGTTAAGAACTTCATATCCGTCTCCCGACGTAGCGAGTTCTCGCCCAAAGTTCAAAAACGCGGGTGAATGCTGTGTCACCTCATGATGCGCGGTGCGGAGTGCAAAAACCTATTTTTGGAATGAATTTGTCCCATTCCCGGTGGTTGTCTGTTACATAAGCTCGCAACATAGCAACGATATCCCGATTAACCCTCTCTGCCGGGTTCGCCTGTGGGTGTCGACTTGCGTTCAGTAGTATCTTGACATTGTACTGTTTGGCAAGGTCCTTCACTGGTTTCCCGATGAACTCAGACCCGTTATCACATATGAAGTACCGTGGTACTCCGTAAACCATAAAGATGTCCTCTTCCAGGTGTTGAGAGACGAGCCTTGCCGTAGCAGCTCGGAGAGGTCGTAGGACTGAGTACTTAGTAAACGTGTCAGTAATAACCAACAGGTACTTAAAGCCTCTTACTGATCGTGGCAGAGGGCCAATCAGGTCTGCAGCGATCATCTGCCATGGAGAATCAACTGCACGTCTGCTGCCCATAACGCCCGCAGGGAGTTGTTGGTCGTACTTAGTCCGTTGACATACAGCACATTTTGAAACATAAGTGGCTACATCCTTCCGCATTTTTGGCCAATAGTACAGCTGTTGGATACGTTTATAGGTCTTTGACACACCTTGATGTCCAGCAGTTGGAGTATCGTGGCATTCGAACAAGGCCTGGGATCTGAGATCTTTTGGAAGTACCAATCTCCAGTTATCTTGGTGAAGCGAGGGTTCCAGTGTGCTCACATTCTTCCACAGTTTCTCCTCCTGAGTTCGCCACTGACAATATTTTTGAGGGCCCATTTTAACCTTTTCCAACATTCCTTTGTACCACTGGTCCTGTATTGTAGCTGGTATCTCAATCAAGTCACAATGAATCACGTCTGGATGAGAGGGTTCAGTCGATATCGGTGGAGTGGTCCGAGAGAGAAGATCTGGCACAACGTTCTCTTGCCCCTTACGGTTGTACTAGGTGAAAAATCATAGGGCTGCAATCGCAAAGCCCAACGAGCCAGACGTCCTGTCGGGTCCTTCAAGTTACTTAGCCAAAGCAAACTATAGTGGTCTGTCACGACCGTGAACCTGGTTCCTTCCACGTAAGGCCGGAATTTCTCCACAGCAAAGATCACCGCAAGGCACTCCCTTTCAGTGGCCGAGAAGTTCTGCTCTTGCCGAGTTAATGTGCGGCTGGCATAGGCAACAACACTTTCTCCTTGCTCACTGTATTGGCTAAGAACAGCGCCGATCCCAACGCCCGAGGCGTCACAGGAGATTGTGAAAGGCTTCGAAAAGTCTGGACAGGATAATATTGGAGCGCTAATCAGGCAGGATTTTACGTCCTGGAAAGGCCATCTCGGCTTCTGGAGTCCATTCGAACTGATTTCTCCGTTTCAGTAAGGAAGTCAAAGGAGTCATACGTGACGCGAAGTTGGGAATGAAGCGTCTGTACCACGAGGCCATTCCAGTAAATTGACGAACCTCCTTTTGGTTCCGGGGGATTGGGATATCCACAATCGCCTTTACCTTCTCAGGGTCGACTCGCAAACCCTCCCCACTGACAATATAGCCCAGGTACTTCAGTTCTCTCCTGCAAAACTTGCACTTTTCTCTATTGAGGGTGAGCTTTGCTTCACGAACTCTTCTAAATATCTCTTTCAAGGTTTTAAGATGGGACTCAAATGTAGATGTCACAACTATAATGTCGTCTAGATAGACGAAGACATTCGGCTCCAGCTCTGGTCCCAAGACTGTGTCTACGAAGCGCTGCCATGTTGCGGGAGCTCCGCACAGACCAAAGGGCATCGTGACGAACTGGTATAAGCCACGACCCGGTATTGCAAACGCGGTCTTCTCCTTACTTGCCTCGTCTAGTTCAATTTGCCAATAGGCGCTCTTAATGTCCAGGCTAGATAAGAATCGAGCATCTCTCAATCTATCCAGGATAGCGGTCACCTGTGGTAGAGGGTAGGCGTCCTTTCGGCTCACTGCATTCACCGCCCTGAAGTCCACAACAAACCTTTTACTGCCATCAGGTTTATCCAGTAACATAATTGGCGAGGACCAGGCGCTTTGTGTGAAGGCTCTACAACTCCTAACTGCAACATGCGGTCTAGCTCCTCATTGATGAGTTTTTGACGAGCAGGGGATACATTGTAGTACCGCTGTTTGATTGGTGGCACACCCCCAGTGTCGATGACGTGCTTTACACGGTCTGTTCTACCCAATGTTGATGGCTCATCCTCGAAATGCTCCTCGAGAAGATCTTGTAGCCGTTTTCTCTCTGCTAGAGTTAGATTGTCTTCCGATGTGATTCCCTCAACATAACCACAAAATAAATCCACACTCTTCGTTGCAAAGTCCCACTTCCGATTGCGCATATCCGCAACAATGTGCATTATTTCCCAGAAGTCGATGCCTAGGATTAAGGTATGTTGCAGTGATGGTACAACGCAAACCTTTAGACTTTTAGTACGGCCTGTAAAGTGATGGGTAGATTGACAAAGCCCTGGACCTCATGGCGTGTTGAGTCGGCTGTTTCTACAAAACGTCCACTGGCACTCTGAAAGCGAGCGGGAAACTGATTCAAAATCCACATTCCATGTCCACCTAAAAACGTTTGGGAAGCTCCCGAGTCTAAGAGGGCGGTAACTTCACGGCCAAACACCCTCACTTTCAAATAAGGCCTATGGTCTTCTTGTTGGCTATGAATGACATAGTTTATGGCCGGGATGGTCTCAGTATCCAAGGAGCCAGAACCACCTACTTCCTTTTGGAGCCATTCCTCTTGGTGACGCCTTTCCTGTTGTAGTTTCCTTTCTTCCCTATTCCGCCATTCCTCTAGCAGTTTCCTTTCTGTCGCCAGGTTCTCGTCGTCTTCAGTGGTTTTATTTGGTTTAAATGCCAACTCTAAAGTTTTGGGCAGTTCAAAATTAGTTTCTTGTGCTCCATCCTCTGGTCGTTGAAGCTGTTGAAAACCACTTGCCGATGTCCTGGGATCCGGTTGGTTCTTCGAATCAGAAGTCCCTCTAAAAGAATCCAATAGCTCCTTACTTCTACTCAGCAACTTTTCCTTACTTTCCGCTTGCTCACTATCAGAAGATGCCCCTATCGGAATTCTCTCCACTCGGAGATACAGATGCCAAAGACGAGCCACAATACGCTGAAACTCGTCATTATTCGTGCCTTCGTAATCACTCACTAGCGAAGATAAGTCCTGGTACTTCCATTCGCATTCCTCCAACTCCGCATCGGCATCCAAAGAGTTTACAACGGTTTCATCAACCTGGGTATCAGCCGAAAAACATTGAGTCAGACGCTTCCTCAGTTCATTAGCGTTGCCATCGGTATCAACATTCCTAATTTTAAGTTCGTAGATAACCTCAGTCTTACGAAGATGATACGCATTCATCGTGAGGTAGGATACTAAAAATCCACCAGATAACCAGAATAATTCATACAGCCCACATGGAAATATCACCTCGCACTAATTTTAGCCAATCCTAAAAATGCAGTTCTTTCCAACCAAATAACAACACTAGAATGCAACCAACGATTATATAAGTTCACATCATCCTCAGTTTGTCATACCGGGGAAAGTTCAAATCCAAAACAAAATTATTTATTTTATGTTTCGCAAAGAGGTATTTTTCCAATATTTAACTTAAGATCATGAAACACTAGCAAAATTTAACACATAACCATTAACAAGACATTACCAGTGTTTCCCAATACTAACAAACAACAAAATACTAAATACTATCTTTCAAAAATATTTACACCATTTTATAATACATTTTTTATATTCTGTGAAAGTCAGGTGCTAACACAAGGGGCCCCGCGTTGGGCGCCAGTTTGCCACCCCTCCTCGCGGGTTAGCAATATTGTCGGCCTCGCTCAGTGGAGAAGGGCGTGAGTATTGGTAGAGCGCCAGGACAACCAAGTTCTTGCGCAGTGACAGAGGACTACTAAGATTGACGGATACCCAGATGGTTACGGTTTGCTCGGTAATAAGGGCGCCACCTTGTTGATGGGGTGTGATAGTCGCAGGTCTCCAACAAGGAACAGTTTCCTGCCCTCAGGTATGCTCAATCGAGACCACTACCATGCACGCAAGAACTATTAGGTTTACGACACTAAGCCTTAGGTACTTAAATTAGCCACAGATTTCGGTTGATTATTTTCTAATAGTAAGTTGCAAGGTCTTTAATTAAAATATCAGGCAATTAGAAATTAAAACCAATATTTCACATATTTCATTCTGTATTGCCTATTTCTTTCACAGTGCTAAGGTCTTAAACTAAATAAACAAATATATTTAACTTAACCTTAAACTTAACTCGTTGGCCAATTGAAATAAAAATACGAAAAATTATTACGGTAGGAGCGCTCCGATTACTAATACAAAATTACAGTGGCCAAAATCATGATGACCATATTCCTGAACTACAAAATTACAAAACAATAATTCACATGAATACATAATGGCTAGACATTAAATTAAAGTTGAGTCCCATTTGTCAAAGTTTCGAAACTGGATCCACCCTGATGCAGTTATTCAGGCCTAGTCCGATAGGTAGAGGCTCCACAATGACATTGACGGAGTTAGTCCGACCTCCCAGGGGAGCACGATGGAATAAGTAGTGTAAAGTCTACTCACCAACTGGGCGGACCCAAAACACACACACGAGCCGTCGATTGTATCGTCCGTGCAATCCAATATTGAAACTTTAATTTCATAAAGTCAGTTTTATTCATTTTCTGCGGCTCATTGAAATCAGTAAACACTACTTATAATCAATCATGGAAACAATGTCAAACTTAACTTAAAAGAAAACAGCTGACTAAAACAGCAACATCTGTCACTATTGTTGGTGTGTCTAACATACTCGTATTTAGCTTACAGCGGCCAGTAAAATGTAAAGAAACGTTTAATGTATAACATAAGTACATTAAAAAAGCGCAGAATCTGTCAATTACAATGATATACAATATTGGTCTTAAACACAAAGCATAATTATTCTGACACAGAAAAATTTAATTACGTTTGTTCTTACTTAAACTAATTAATTACAATAATTATAGTAAAGTGTATTGAAGTATTAACATAATGCATTAATGTATGCACTTTCACGGCAATGGTAGGTATAAATTTCATGACAACAGCCTTTACATTATTCTGAGTAAAACTAAATAATATACAAACATTAGGACATAAAGTTACCGATTCAATTATTTATAGAACAGTTAACAAGTTTAGTAAGGAAATTTATGAGAGACGATACAATTGTTACGAGATAATATCTCGGCCTAATTATGTACAATTTACAGAAACAGTTTGTGGTTACAGTATTTGACACTATTAACACGTATTTACAACTATTTATCTCCGTGAATTATTAAAAGACTAGATTAGTATTAAATTTATTACAGATAACTTATTAATTTCCTACGTTTATCGACAGGACTAGACAATCTTACTACGAGGGCCCCAAGGCTTAGTTTACCGCAGATATTTAATTCTGTAAAGACAAAATTATTATACTGAAATTTTACTAACTGACATACGCAAGCGACAAAATATCAATGGCATGGTAATGGCTCACCTTAGCCTAACTCCTTTATTTGAACAGCTGATTGGCGTCTAATCAGTGACCGTTCTGTTATTGCAGCAACAATGAATGCGCGCTTCTTCATTTGGATGTTAAAATTTCGTTATGTAGAGTGATCAGTTCTACATAACAATTGCTCAGGTAAAAACAGAAAAGTACACGTCACAACACAGGTGCACAAACACAAAAAACACACACATGCATATTTCGTATTTCCTGTTATAAATGTTTTTTATGTTGTTATTTCATTATTGTTTATGAGTTTTTCTTATTTCCAGTTCTAATCGTTTGTTTAATCGTAAAAGCTCATTTATTTATTTATTTCCAACAGTAAACCATTATAATTATTCAACATATTTGACACAATAAGATGATATAGCTGACAATACATGACATAGAAACAACTGACCAGAAAGACTGCAATAATATACTTAGACTAAACTATAAATATAGATTACAATATTAACAAGTGATACCCACCATAATAAAGCAAATCAGTTGTAACATAAATAGAATAATAACGCTCACACTAAGCATACACGTTCAAATTTATGACAATTTCAAACATTTTCCTCACGCTTAAAAAAATAAATAAAAAAAGGACCTGGACATAAATTAAATAACTAACAAAGTAACATAGAATAAACTATTTGTAGCAGCGTAAATATATTCTGCCGGTCCCCGTCATCTCCCCCCACGTGCCAAAACGGTCTCTCAAATAGGCGTATGGCAGGGCCCAGCATTACCCCCGAAGGTTCGGTCACCAATAACATTGTCCGTAAAACCCGGTACGGGCCTATTCTGGAGTTAAGCCTGCTTAAAGGTTTCATCATTAGTAAGCGATATTTATTACGTATACAAAAATCATGCTTATACTTTTTCATAAAGCGGTCTAAAATTAATAATAATTCTATGTAATTTATTTTAAAAAATCTGTTATAACATAAAATAATAATAATAAAATTAATATTTTTCTTTGTGCTACTGTTTTTAGTTCATTTTACTTTTAAAACAAATTTATAACCTAGAACAAATCTTAACACTTATTTTACAATATATGAATCGTTTATTTATGAAAGGCCTCTTGTCATATTTTTTGTGAATTCGATTTTATCAGAAAAATGGGTAGCATACATGTCTACACATCGTTTGTTTATGAAAGGGCTCTTGTCCTATGCATACTGCTAAAAAATATCTCAATTTGAATTCCCTGTTTATTTATGAAAGGTCTCATGTCATTGACAAGAGGCTTTTCATAAATAAAACAAGGTTGGCAACAGTGCTGGACCAGCTGACTGTTCAGTTATTTTACTGCTTAGTCACACTCAGCTGCTCTTTTGTAGTGTTTTTTTTTTAACAATTTGAGTAGGTTAAAACAGTAAATATTGTACTCACATAAACTGATTTCCTTATTATATTTTGTAAATTGTGTTACTTATAAAAATGTCATATAATGAATCTTTAGATGATGTTTAAAGTAACAAAAACGAAAGAGAGCAGTAGCGTAGCCAGAAATTTCGTTCGGGGGGGGTCCGAAACCGGGGGATCCGGGGGAAGTTTTGTGTGTTATTTGCCAATGAATTCACTGGTAAAAGGTAAATACCAAATATATGGGCTTTAGTAACTACGCCTTATAGAAAGTGTAAAGATGTAATAGGCAAATTCAACTCTCACAGCAACTCTAGTACCACAAATTTTCGTGTATAGCTACAGAAACTTTACAAAGTTCGATTCTGGCCGAGTATTAAGGCACCAAAGTGATGTTGGATTCACTGGATAAGAAAGAAAAAGAACAAAACAGAGCTTCACTCAAGCGTATAATTGATACAACTATATTCTGTGGAAAAAATGAAATATCCCTTCGGGGACATTGGGCCCACTGACGGCCGAAACCCTTTAGAAAAGGAGGGCAATTTTCGAGCGTTGCTCGGGTACAGATCAAACTAAACGGTCGGAAAATGCACCGGAAAAACTCTACTGATTAGAAGTTCAACTACTTCGGACTTCAGTTAATGAGGTAAAACGTGGTATTTTTAATTGAGTTAGGACGACGATTTTTTTGTTATCAATAAAACTGTACTCGACTACCTATATAATTATCGACGAAAAATCATTTCCGGTCGGTAAATACCGAAGAAAAGCTCTACAGATTCAAGTTTTGACGATTTTGGATTTCACCGGTGGAGTGTTGAGGTAAGAGTGGTATTTATAATTTTGTTAGGACATTGGGTACTTTGGGATTATACCGACCACACCAGTATGAAGAACACAAAAATAGAAATTTATAGAAACAAACATGATAGAACGAAAAAACAACTCTTCAATTACAAAATTACAAACTTACAAGCATTTCCAGGTATTGTGATCGGTATTGTTGTCGCTGTTATCTTATCTTTCTCGAGAATCCTGATTACGGCAGGCCGCGCGGCATCACGTGATTTGCACGGTACATCATTGCCTTTCCATTACAATTCAATTTATATTTCTGATTAGCCCCTCTAGAATTTGATATTTTACTGATAGGTACTATCTCGAGGGATGTTTTTCTTTCGTCGACATCAGCGCGGGGCAGCACCGAAGGTGCTGCCGAAGCCCGCGCTGATGGCCGGAGGCACTCGCATTTTGGGTGGCGGAATGTGATCAAGAATAAAAACAAGTTTTGAGTGTTTTTTTAATAAAAAGTTTAGTTTGGTAAATGTTTGTTTTTGTTGAATTTTTGTGTTTGGAGAAATGTAGAGGTAAAACACGGAAGTACAACAAAGCGATGCACCAGCTGAACGGGCGGCGAGACTCTGCAATCACGTTATCTACTAGACGCTCGACTTTGACCTCTGTCTGAGGATGGGGAGGTGTTTGCGATAAGACAATTCCTGTTTTATATTGACGAAATATTGTTCTACGCTAATCTAGTAATCAGTAGAAACGAAATGTGAAATAACGATTCATGTCTGGGTGTGGGCGGTATAATCCCAAAGTACCGGACATTGATTTTAGATATTAATTCAACGCTGACTAATACGTATATAATTATCGAGAAAAAAAACAAAAATAATCACTTCCGATCGGAATATACCAAGGAAAATGAAATAATATCTCAGTCAGTGAAATCCAAAGTAGTCGGAACTTCTTACCAGTAGAGCGTTTAAAGTGTATTTTCCAACCGAAAGTGATTTTTTATATTTTTTCGATAATTATACACACGTCTACAGTTTAATGACACCAAAACCAACGTCGTGACAATTCTAAGCAGCCATTTTACGTCCCCAAGACGAATTTGAACGAAGTGGTCGCTAATTTAAACTGTCCAAGTCCAAGTCGGGTCGCTAGGATGGCCTCTGGGCGCTCCTCCTGGTCTGTGTGCAGTATCTGAGCAGTTGAGCTCAAAGACTTGCCTGTCAACTGGAATAATTTGCTCCTGCAGCAGTCTAGCAGCTGGTCGGTGTGCCACTGAGGACCACTGCTTCATTGAAGAGCCGGGTGAAGGCGGTCAGCTGCGCAGCTATTTCAAGACGGCTTGTAGGCTGCGCTGGGCGGGGGCGGCTGCTTCTGCTGCTGCATCACCTGCTGGTGCCTCCGTTTGTTGCGGCGGAGTGGCTAGTGTAGGTGGCCACTCTAGTTTCTGCCTGGGAGTCGCCCTGGCCTCTGTGTGACCGGAAGGTCAGCCAAAGATGCTGGCGGGCGATGAAGTCGGTTGGCTGGGTTCTGGGGTTTCCTCCGGCGCTTCTTCTTCTGCGGTATGTCGTCCTCAGCTTCACTCTCCGATACGGAGTCCGCTGGTGACTCGTCCCGCGCTGGTTGCTTGGGCGGCTGGGCCGTTGATCGCCTCGCCGCTGGTTTGGTTGGCCGGGACTTGCGGCCTAACTGGACAGCTGCCGCTCTGGCCTTCTTGTAGGCTGGACACCCACGATAGTTGGCGTTGTGATCCGCCGCCACAATTGCAGCAGTGACCCTTCTCCGTCGAGACTTTGGGGCAGTTCATCATTCAGATGATTTTCCCCGTAGCAGACGCAGAAAAAACCTTGGCACCGGTAGCACTGCGGCGGGCCGGACCGGCTTCTTGTTGACAGTGACTGAGACCCTGACGTGGAGCAGGTGTGTCACGTTGTAGATTTGGCGTCAGGGTTCTCTCGCTCACTGTCCCTGGTCAGCGTGATCAGCCAGCTCCTGGTAGGTCCTCGGGCTGTCCGAAGTCGTGCAACCTCGTCGACGGCGAAGCCCTCGTCAGTTAACACATCTTAGAGCTCCACATCATCGGTGTCGGGCAGTCCGCTGATCACAACCTTAAGCGATCTTTCACGCCCAAGTTTGTGAGTGTAGAAGGGCAGCTTCTTGGAACATGGGTACCGCTGAATTGCCCTGAAGTCCTCCACGGTGGTCAATTTCAACCGATAGTGAACACCGCGGAACGTTGTCGTCAGGCCGTCCCGCGCCAACTCCTCCAACTTCTTGGCGTAGTCCGGAACACTGTCCAGGAATAGCAAGGGTATCCTGGGCGTAGAAACCGAAGCCGTAGGTTGGTCAGATGTCACAGTAGCAGTGGTGACATTGTGGCCTTTAAAAAGGCCCTTTGCTGGAGCAGCGACCTTCTTAGAGCTGGCAGGTGGAGAGCTAGGCCTCTTAGCTGGCTGCCCGGGGCTTCCAAAGGCACGCTGTCCCATCTTCTTGAAGATGTCACTCATGTTGTTCCAGGAGTTGTTGACACAACGAGCGCTTGATGTCGAATGTTCCGCCGTGTTACAATTTAGGTTGCTTTACGACGTCACGTGACCGCGCTCTATAGCAATACCGTGATTAGACTACACTATCCGAAAGGCCGAGCCCAAAAGTATCGTTTGATACTTTATGATTTAAACGAAAGGACAATATATATTTTTAACAACGGTCACTTTAACCCCCCACCGCACGCGCCGCGGAGCGACACTCCGCAAGTAGGTATATTTTGTTGTTAAAATAGTGGTCAGAATGGGTTGAGCCTTGAGCCCGCGTGTAGCTTCCCCCTCCATCTGTAGAAAGGCGTGGCGCGGTTGTTGGGGCGTGTACGTTCAGTCGCGACCTGAGCAGTAACATTGAGAACATCCCCGCGGAGTCGAGTGGACGCTCCGCATGCGTTCTTTTCATTATCTGATATAACGGAGTATCGCTCCGCGGCGTTCTACACTGCATTCATCATTAGAGTCATCTCTCATCACGTTCAACCTATAACCGGAGTACTTTTAAGGCAAGTAACACGTTTTTTTCGATACATAAAATCTGTAATTTTGATTTTATAGCCTGAGTATATCTTTTATAAAAGATGTTCTCAAACCAATAAATATGTATTTCAGAACTTTGTACCTAATTACCTTGTATTATACTTCTTATTTGGTTTCAGATGCATCAACCAGATGAAGAAGACATTCTTCGACTTCTAGGAGATGAAATTGGGGCATCGGATGATTCAGAAGAAGACAATGTTCAAGAAAGCGATCACAATTCACTGAGTGAGGAGTCAGCTGAAGGCAGTGATAATGAGCCAGTTTTAAACCAAGCTGTTCTTGAAAACGAGGAGGATAATGGCCAGGACATTCGTGGCAATGAGGTAATAAATAATGTTATTACTAATGACCTGTATGTCGCAGACGATGGAACTGTGTGGAGAATGACACCGGATCAAAATTGGAGGGTCAGAAGAAGACCGTGTGATCTTCTACATCTACCTGGCGTTCGTGCAGATGCGCGTAATGCTGAAAGCCCTTTGGACGCACTGAAGCTATTTTTTACCGATGAAATGTTACAGGAGATAGTGAGATATACAAACATTTATATTTCTAGCCAACGCCCTAATTTTACCAGACCCCGAGACGCAAGTGACATAACTGTTGTTGACTTGAAGGCCTGTTTAGGGCTGCTTTTCCTTGCAGGCTCCATGAAGCTATCGCATACAAGACTTGAGGACTTATGGCGTACTGATGGTACAGGCAGGCCCGTAGCTAGGCTGGGGCAACCGGGGCATTGCCCCGGGGCCCCCGTCCAGGGGGGGCCCCCAAATGAAGGTGGAAAAATTGAAAATGAAATTAAAGTTTATGTGAAATTTATTGATTACTGTAGGGTCGTAGGGATATTTCATCGAATCATCAAAATGTCTTTATAAAAAAATATTTAAATAGCTTTTCAATATAAAATAATGGACAGATATTGTCCTCACAGAGATTTCGTAACAAAAATAGACAGACTATCAATCAGCCTGTCAGTTGTTACGCAATTAAAGAAATGCAGTTTGCACTTTTAGTTCACCTTACTCACCCATCCCCAACAGTAATAAACTCGTCCTGACGTCGACGTGACGTAGACGGCTCCGTCTGCCGACTGCCTCTGCCACAGCTGACAGACGACAGTGAGAGTGACTACGACTAGTGAGCTAGTGACAGACAGCCCGGATAAGGTTATGTTATGTTGATGGTAAACTAACACCAAAAACTGACGTTTTGGCGTTCGTCCGTTACTCGTTTGTTACGGTGTTAAAGTGTTATACAATTTGTATTCTTATTCTTGTATTTGTTAAAATGAAAAGAAGCTATCAAAGTGGGGCAAAGAAAAGGCAAGACAAGAAGAAAAGAGAAGAGGATGCTTCAAAGTGTTCTTCCACCCTATCTGCTTGGTTATGTCCTACTACTAGTACTACTACAACTAAAAGTACTAATGTCACATCTACATCTAGTACTGAAACTAGACCAATAATTGGTGAGTGGTTTGAATTTAGATACGGTATTTAGGCCTAATTAATTAGCTTGGCCAATAACTATATAATTAATATCTTAAAATGTAACTATGTTAAAATTAACTGTGTTAAAATTTAACTAGAGTTTGGATGTTTGATTGAGTTTAGACCACTGTGTCTGACTCAGACTGCAATCTATTCTAATCTAATAAGCAATGTTTGTTTGTGAATTTATCACTAGTCATATATAGGCTACATATTACCTACTATTGTGTAGTGGTCATTTAATTTTTTATGTGATTTTTATGATTCCTTTGGTTTCTACTTCTTTCTGTGTAGGTATTTTATTTCTTTATACATGCACAGCAGCACAGCATGAATATCTATCATAGTAATTTTATATCTTTTTGTGATAATATGATGTAAAAAATGCACCACACTCGCTTGCACATTCATTATTTATGAGGCCATGTATCTACTCTTTTTATATTTTTTTATATATTTTTTATATATTTTTATATATTTTATATATTTTATTATATCTTTACAATGTTATTAAAATTGGCTTTAAATTATATGTTATATGTAACTTAATGTTATTTGACTTGCTATTTTTTATTGCAGCCTAAGTCCCAGGAAATGAGATTGAAGAGGAAGTTACAGCTCAAGATAACGCTGAAGAAAGTATTGATGAAGAAGTAACATGCCTAGGGCTAGGGCATCAACAAGAAAATTGTGCCAAACCTCCAACAAGTCCTACGTCAAGCAGTGAACTGATCGGCGTAAATGATCAAGTAAGTAGACATGCCAAGTACAGAATACTTATATTATATTTTTCAACATAACAACATATGCTGTTTTATCGCCCTAAACATGGAATCCCTACGATAAAATATTCCATGGTTACATGGAAGTAAACAGTATTACTTCCATGTAAAACATGGAATTACAGTAAGTCCCTATTGTTATGATCATGTTTGTAAGAAAAAAATACTAATGCATTGCAATCTACTTACAGGTGGAATGTAGCCGGACGAATAAAATTAATGAAACTTGTTTAAACACCGGAGAACCCCATTTTCCAGACCAGATCATCGATCCAGAGGTGAAAAAAACGAATTATTGAATTAGGACTAGGACCCTATCAACCAGTTGGCCCATTTCCATATGATGGAAAACAAGGTAGGTCCTTTTCAGACAATTATTTTACCCTGAAGTCAAAGTCTGGGCTCAAACTGAAAAGAACTTGGTTGTGCTATTCGTCCAAATTGGATTGTGTTTATTGCCAACCTTGCTGGTTGTTTCCCCAGAAAGGACCTGTAGGAGGATGGGATTCAGGATTAAGGGACTGGAAACATTTGTCTGATCGCATAAAGACACATGAGAATTCACAGCACCATGCTGATTCCTGCTTGGTTTATGAGCAATGGCGACGTCATGGCTCAATAGACGATGCACTAGAAAAAGGTTTGAAGGAGGAGCGGAATTTTTGGAGGAAAGTTTTGAAGAGGGTCTTAGATATCTCCCTTATGTTGGCAACATGCAACCTTCCTTTTCATGGAGACAGTTGGCATATCACTGATAGAAATAAAGGTAATTTTCTATCATTGATTGAATTGCTGTCAAAATATGACACTATCCTAGAAGATCTAATTACAAGGCCAAGTGGTACTGTTAATTATCTCAGTCCAACAATTCAGAATGAAATTATTTCTCTGATGGCTAGTGAAGTGCTTAGTGGAATTAAAGAAGAGCTTTTGAGTGCGCCTTTTTTCTCCATAATTTACGACACAAACACAAGATGTAAGTAAAGTAGATCAGCTAAGCGAAGTTTTTCGCTATGTAAAGATTGACCATGACCAACTCGGAAAACCTTGTGAGTTGAGAATTTGTGAAACGTTTACATCTTTCACAGCAGTTACTGACCAAACCGCTTCGGGGCTAGAAGACGTCATCATAAAATCAATTTCAGAAAAAGGCCTTGACATAACAAAATGCAGAGGACAAGGATACGATGGTGCATCGGTCATGAGTGGTGTGTATAATGGAGTACAAAAGAGAATCCAAGAACTTGCACCCCATGCCTATTTCATTCACTGTGCCAGCCATAATTTGAATCTGGTTCTTAAAGATGCCGTTGAATGCAATCGAGAAATAGCACAATTTTTTGAGACGGTGCAAAATATTTACAGTTTTTTTGGCCACAGCATTGTTCGGTGGCAAGAACTAAAAGTCGTTTCTGGTTGTACAGAGAATCCGAAGGCTCCTGTTCCTAAAGACAAGGGTAACATTAAAGACTTTAAACCCTACACGTTGGGCAGGGAGATATGAAGCTGTGTACGCTTTAAAGGAAAGGTTCGGTGATGTAATGAAAGCCTTAAATAAAATAATTTTGACAAGCAAAAAGCCAAAGGAAAGGAATGAAGCTGAGGGGCTCAAAAAAAAGGTTAGAATCTTTTAGTTTTGTTTTGCTCTTGACTGTCCAGTGCAAAATATTAGGGGAAATAAACATTGCCTCAAAATCCTTGCAAACGGAATCTATTGATTTAATGACAGCGTACGATCTCCTAGGCAATGCTTTATTGAAAGTAACCGAACTTCGTTGGTCCTTTGAAGAAGTCTGTAGTGAAGCAGAAGAAGTATGTTCAAAATGGGGGATTACGATTACCCATGAATTTATTGGCCAACGTGCAAGAAAGGTAAAAAAGCACTTTGATGAACTTTGTGAAGACCAAAGACTGACAGATCCTAAAAGCAATTTCAGAGTGACAATATTCTTCCCAATGGTTGATACTATAGTGTCACAAATTGACAACCGTTTTAAAGGCATGAAGCAAGTGATTGATGCCTATAAAATTGTTCACCCTTCTTTCCTGGCCTCATGTTCAGATGAAGAACTGCGTTGTGAAGCTGATAATTTTGTAAGCAGATTTTCAGATGATGTAACGCCATTGTTCAAAGCTCAGATTTTATCAGTAAGGAATGCTTTTCAATCCAAATTAAAGGATTTCAAAGAAGTAAAAGAAGTTGCAAATCTCCTACTCATTGAAAACAGTTCCCTAGCATCAACCTACCCGGATGTACTAACAGCATGCTTTATGTACCTCACAGTCCCTGTGACAGTAGCCAAAGCAGAGAGATCATTCTCAAAATTAAAACTCATCAAAAACTACCTGCGAAGCTCCATGTCCCAACAACGTCTCACTGATTTGGCTCTTTTGTCTATTGAAAATGACAGAGCCCGAAAAATAGATTTTGACCGAATTATTGATGTTTTTGCTAGTGTCAAGTCAAGAAGAAAGTCTTTTTAGTAAGTTCAGTTGCATTCTCACTATCAAACTAGTTGGGCAATTTTAAACTTGAGAATGAGTGGGTATTACCACCATTGATCATATATAATTAATGGTATTACCAGTATTACCATAAACACCATAAATAAATATACAATTTATTGTGTATTCAAAGGTATTACATAATTAATGATATTACTTGTATGTTTATCTACTAAACTACATTGCTTGGATGTAGGCCTAAGAAGAGACTAAAAAGTTTTAAGACATCAGCACTTATGTCTTTATTTATTTATTATCTATTGTGAATAAAATTTGAAAAAATAATTATGTTTTTCATTTTCCTTTCAGCACTATAAATAGAATACCAATCACAATGGTAAGCTGAAAAAAAATAATGGCTCTAAAAACCAAACTAATGGCACCAGGGCCAGGAGTCATACAAATTTGCATATAAAATATCATTACCAGTTTATGACTTTACCGTAGAAATTTGTAAACATAGTTTAAGCAAACAATTAAGTATTATAGATTTAATAAGAAAAAAAAGGTTAATAATAATAATAATAGGATAATAATAAAAAAATGCACATAAATTCTAAGCCTAAAGATCCAATTACTGTATGCTTATATCTATTAATTAAAAAAAAGTGCGAAATATATAACAAAGGGGGGCCCCGAATGGACTTTCTGCCCCGGGGCCTCCAAGGGCCTAGCTACGGGCCTGGTAGCAGAGCGTGTTTTCTTGGCCTGCACCGACTACGCTCCTGTTCCTGCAGGCCTGTTTGAATCACTCTCAACGCAGGTTCGCCGCCTAACAAAAGATTGAGTCCACTGTAGACTATTGTTTAGCATTCACTGCCATCAAGTCAGGTCTAGACCAGATTCCAAGCGCGTTGTGCCTGCCGCTGGATTACAATATAAATTTACTTTTTTATTCCCTATCCATTTACAATTCTAAAATAAAATTTTATTTATTAAATTTTTATTTTTATTTAAAGTATACCATGTAATTGGTATACAAAGGAAATGTAGAAGCACGCAGACGAGTATAGTTTTTACTATAAAATATTTAAAGAACACTTTAACTATAGATTCAGAAGGCCCCAAATTGACATATGCTGTTAATGTGAGCAGCTCAGTGTTAGAATTAAAACCCCAGCTTAATGATACAGCAAAACGAGTTGCTGTTGCACAGTTGATGGTGCACAAGAGGCGAAGGAACAAATTTTATGCCTCACTTCGTGACACTGAAGAATACTGTGCAGCACATGAGAATGCCATGCTTTTATGTTTTTGACTACATGGCAAAGATATCGTTGCCCACGATTTCAGTGCAGGAAGTATATTACATCAGGCAATTGTCTGTCTATCCCTTTGGTATTCATAACAGCACTAGTAATCACTGCAGCGTTTTACCTATACCACCAAGGTACTGCTGGAACAGGGAGCAATGAAGTTTGCTCCTTCATAATGAAATACATAAAAGATAATGTGCCTGCAAGTGTCAACGAATTGTACCTTTTACAGTGACAACTGTACAGGGCAAAACAAAAAATCACACAATGCTAAGAGTTTTGTTATCCCTTACTGACAGTGGCAGGATTAAAAAAGTAGTTTTTAGACTACCAATAAGGGGTCATTCCTACATTACCCTGTGATAGGGTTTTTGGTCTTGTAAAAGGAAATTTAAGGAAACATGATAGATATTACACATTAAAAGAAGTTGCAGCAATTGCATTACTAGCAACTACACAGGGCAAAATTCACTGTGGATTTGATAAAATCTGATGATGTTTCTGATTTTCAAAAGCTGGTGACCTAAATTTTATAAAAAATCCACAGTCTCTGAAGAAAGCAAGCATGAAAAAAAAGGAAAAAGAGGAATATTTTTACAATATTGTCCTACCATGAATTCATATGTCACTATTCCAAGAAAGGAGAAATCACAGTATCAGATTTTATTGGTGGAATCAATACCAAAACATTCAAACTAGCTGATCGTAATACCGATGTCAAACATCTCTCCACCAACAAAAAAAAGCATATGAAGCCAAAGTTCCAATTCAAACCAAATAAAATGAATGATATAAGGAAACTTGTGCAGTACGTTCCTCAAAAATACGTAGGGATTTATAATGAACTATTTTCAATGGCCTACGGAAGAAAAAAAGTAGCTGAGCTCTTTTGTTTTTGCTTAGTTCTGTTTATTTAAACTAATTGTATAGTGTAATCACATTTATCAATAAAAATGTCAATAATATACTGATAAGTAGTGATTTTCCTGGTAATAGTCCATTTTATTTGATTAAAAATCCAATTATTTATGAAAGGCCTCTTGTCAGGCATTTTTTTTAAAGATATAAAATACAAAACAATAGATTAAAAATGTAAAAACTAATTGTGTTAATCTCGATACCAACCCCTTTAAAACATAGCAAAAACAAAATAGCTTCAATATATAAATATTAGTGAAAATAAAAACGTTTTTTTTATTTCCGAAAGTTTACTTTTTGTGACAAGAGGTCTTTCATAAATAAGCGATTCATATATACAACATTTTGAAATGATTGCTGTAAGAGCAGTATGTGTTCAACGTAATTTTCAATCAATCATTGTTTATCTTCACAAGACAGTAGTATACTCCTACTAAGTGAAGTCTTATGTTTTCTGGCAATTTATTAAAAGTTATAATTGCTACAAGGTTTAACGTTCTTGTAAAAATGCATTTTTTGTCTCGGGAACTGTATAGAGGTTTATAATCCCAAGCCGTAACTTATACGTATTTTTGCTCTGGGGAGGATTTATACTTCTATCATAAAACAATTTCAGAACTTTGAATAAGAAGAGATATTTTAAAGGAAAAATTAATATAATAATATATAATATTTTTTTATATGAATAATCAGAATGAGGGCGCAAACTTATAAAAATCATAAAAAAACACTAATACCTATGTTGAAGAAAAAGCACAGTCTCGATAGATAAATGTCAAGCCAACAGGTTATCCCAAATCATCGGAAAAGCTTCAAAACTTGATGCCTATCAATTCATAAGAAGTATGAAAAAGACAAATGGAATGTTTGTTTAAACCTCAGTTCAAAGTGATACCCAAAGTACGGTAAACTTTAAAACACTATAGAATTCTACTGGCCAAAATTGAAAATTAAAAAAGTAAAATTTATAAAGCACAAATAGGCTATACAACATATTTATTGTAATGATGATCTTTGATTACATAAATGCTGCATGTTAATCTTTTTGCTCTTTGGATAACGAATAGAGAGATGCATTCTACGTTCTGGAGAAGTAAATGCTTGCTTTAACATTTAAGAAAGGGCTGTTTTAATTTTTTTATAAACATTTGTACTTTTCCTTTGAAACGTATTATGCTTCTCTAACTGATAGATCCAGATACATTTTGTAATATTTAGAAAAAGTAGTTACAACAATATTTACACAGTAACTTGTTTATGAGTCGTCTTTGTGTGTGTAGCGGAATGAAGTTA
>NW_025780262.1:0-53937 GCF_021130785.1 Homalodisca vitripennis | reverse complement strand
TTTGCGGCATGTATGAATTTACCCGCTGCCGGCCCTAGCAAGTTCAATCAACATAGAACAGTTTTTGTTCCAGCCATGTAAGAAAGTGTGTGTGAAAAACTCTATGAAGAGAGCAGTGACAGAAGCAGTTATTGAAAAATCGGAAATTCTAATGGACTTATGGTGTTGCGTGTTGACAGGAGTAAGCTGGCAAAAAAGCGAGAGGCCACACGCTCGCCTAAATGGCTGTTGTTCACAATTAACTTCAGCAGATTACGGGTAAAAGTTAATAGATATTTATTCAATGTCCAAAATACTGTAACTGCCCTCACGAGGAACAATGCAAAACCAACACTTGAGAAATATGCAAGGCAAAATTATGTAGGTAGCAGTGGAGGTTATGTGAAGCTGAAGGTAGCGACATGCCAATGTTTCAAAAGATCCGACGACTAAATACGGTGTTTCGCTATGTGGAGTACCTTGGAGACTAGGTGACTAACTCTGACTACTTTCGCTGGGGGGCGCTAAAGTAGAAGGGGTGAGACAATACTTGAGTTTTCCCATATGGCTATTGCAGCAGTAGGCAGTTGTGGGCAGAAAGCAACCATATGGGCCCAGATGTGTACCAATTCAGAAGTTGGAATGTGTAGGACACGTCCAGAAAGAGGATGGGGACAAGAATAAGGTGACTTTATCATGGAAAAATATAAGGCTGTGTAAGCTTTCCTGGACGGAAAATCTCTTTCTGGGAAAAGGTAGGCTAACCAGGGAATGGCGATCTCAACAAATCCAAATATAGCTATGGGACTAGCCATCCGTAGGAATACCATCACATGCGTGGAAGCCATGAGGCGAGGCAGTTATGGGCGTTCGTACTGTCATGGTTTTCAGTCTACTAAAAACGATACGGCCTTTTACATATTTTATGCCCCCCAGACACCGAAGACACATGGTGTAAGTATAACAAAGCCGCCAATAGAAAAAGACTAAAATATGACCACCAGCCAGCATTTTCACCTCTCGAAAAACTACTCTGTTCTAATGAAAGCAACTCAAACCTATTTTTACTTAATCTTTGTGCAATCCTAGACACTACTCAAGAAATTGGTCTCAAAGGGAAATATCTCAAATATCCTAATGAGTTACTATGAATAAATGTCATTTGGAGGCTCGGGCTCCCCTAAATCGGCACCTTTATGTTACAGCTAGGTGCTCTTAGCTAGGTGGTCTATGAGCGCACAGTTCACTATTTCATTCAATGATGGGTACAGCTCCAAAAGAATGGAAAGTTTTAGAGCACATGTGGGCTAGGAACCAGGACTGGAATATGCGGTTAGCTTTTAAAAACGTTTCCTCGGACATCCCAGCGGATTCGCAAAGCAGATAAAGCGGCTACCGACATTGAAAAAAAAATCAGGGCAATCAAGGACTTTAGCCAAAAGGAAGCTGGAGGATCTGTATCAAGAAGCAGAGGATCCAGACAACCCTTCCTACAGTGCAGGCCATCATTAAACCAAGGTATGAGTCCAAAATATGCTACCTTCTTGCTTTTTTCTTGATTTGCCGAAACTTGTTATTTTTTAACTTTGGGGCCCTATAACTCAAAAACTACTAGGCC
The DNA here is from genome assembly GCF_021130785.1 of Homalodisca vitripennis. Lineage (NCBI taxonomy): Eukaryota > Metazoa > Arthropoda > Insecta > Hemiptera > Cicadellidae > Homalodisca > Homalodisca vitripennis. Next base: position 52,340 of record NW_025780262.1, on the reverse strand, counting down.
TACCCCAGTCAAATTTTTATACAGTATTCTACTTACTATTGCCTAGTTCCCCTCATGGGAATTTATATAATATTCTCTTGTCAATGAGGCACAGTAAACATTTTTACTTATAAAAAAGTTAGTTAAAAACAATAATTATAAAAAAAATTATAACTTTTTAATTTTTTTTTTCAAATTTAAAAACCTCATGATAAGACCTAGATTATAAGCTATTTAATAAGTAAAATAAAATCAGGACTCTATCTATAACCATTACAGAGATATAGGTTCCCAAGTTAACATTATGTTCTTATGGAGGTCGGACTGCCCTTAACTAATCTGTTTAGACTTATTATTAATACAAAGTAGTGTTAATTAAACTTAAAATAATTAAACTTAACGTTGAAATCTTACCTCAACCTTTTTTAAGCTAAAAGTAATTGCTCAAAATGTCCCCCATTTACTTCTTGACAAAAATAAAGTCTTGATTTAAATGAATACCTTACGTTTTCCAACATTTCTTGTGTGATAAGTCGGCAAGCGTTTTCAATCCACATCCTTAACTCATCAAGGTTCTGAGTGTTGGTCTCGTACACTTTTATTTTCAAAATCCTTAAAAGAAAAAGTCTAGGGGAGTAAGATCGGGTGAGCGAGCTGGCCACTCTACAGCACCCCGTCGATCTATCCATCTCTCAGGAAACACCTGGTCCAAGAATGTTCTAACGTTTATATCATAGTAAGGAGGGGCGCCGTCCTGTTGAAAAAAAGGATCGTAAAATGCCTTGCGTTATGCTGTATATGGCAGGCAGGAACAATGTTACGTTGCAACATTTCTAAGTATTTTGGGCCGTTCAAATTCCTATTAGTAAAAAATGGTCCTACAACAGAATTCTCTAAAATTCCTGCCCAGACATTTAACTTCTGAAGATGTTGGGTGGGGTTTTCAATCATCCAATGTGGGTTTTGGTTTGACCAGTATCGAATATTATGGCGGTTAACTGCTCCGTGTAAATTAAAAGAGGCTTCGTCACTAAAACATATTTTAGAAATAAACTCAGCATTTTGTTCAATTTTGTGCAGTATTTGCTCACAAAACTGAATCCTTCGGTCACAATCATCTTCATTCAACTCCTGATGAAGTTAACTTAGTAAGGGTGAAATTTATGTTTTTTTCAACACTCTTTGAATGGTACTTTTTTAAATATTAACTTCAGACGCGGCCATACGAAGTGACGAAGGAGAGGATTTACAGTGAACTGTGCCAATATTCCAATTTCATCTTCTTCTGTGAAAGTACTTGGTCAGCCTGATCGTGGGGCACAATTAAAATTAAATGTAGTTAAACGTCTCATGTACGCCCGATACACTACCACATATGGAAATTTATCGTTATAAAGGCGCACTGCCTGATGAACGTTTCTGCCTGATTCACCATAGCACAGTATCATTTCAACTTTTTCTTCGTTAGATCTAACCATATTTTTAACTAAACAAATCTTAAAGCGTAAGGAAACTGAAAGCTACAACCACTCTTCACAAAACGAATGTCACAACTGGCATTATAAGACACAACAACGATGCTCATAGTCACTGAACTTTGAACCAAAGATAACAGCTACACTACTCCTATGTCCAGAATGTCTTTGTACTTACATGATATAAATCAAATTGCTTTGATTTCTCTAAATGTTTTAAGCATACCTTATTTCTAGTTTCATTCCAAAAATTTTAGAATTTTTTTAAGTGATTTGAATTGCATTTTCGTTTTAATTTTTACAAGTCGTTTTGTATTTAAATAAAGACTTTATTTTTGGCAAGAAGTAAATGGGGGCCATTTTGTGCATTTACTTTGACCTTAAAAAAAGTTGAGGTAAGATTTCAACAGTAAGTTTAATTATTTTAAGTTTAATTTAGCACTACTTAGTATTAAGAACAAGTTTGAACAAATGAGTTAAGAAAAATAGTGTTTTTTAGCGTAAATTTTCAATAAAACTTTGACAAGCCATTGTTTCGTACTGGATTGAGTTAGAGACATTGTTCTTCTTTTATAAAGACCTTTTGGGGGTTTGCATTTAAAAATTGACTTGACCCCCAACCCCCCATTTTGGGTTGAGGGGCGGAGTTCTCATGTAGCGCAAACATCATAATTTGTCATAACATAACTATAACCCTACCCCCCCCCCCCCCCCGAAAGGATATTAGTTTGTTTAATTCCGTTCGAAAGTTAGAAGGGGGGGTGCGACTTTTGGGACACCCGGTATATATATAGGTTTTAAAGAAAACAAAACACGTTTCTTCAACTACATGTTTCTCCAATGTAGTCTTTAGGGCAATGTTGACTAGATAATTTATAGACAACATTTGCACTGTTACATGTGATGTCTTCTACAATAGAATATTTTTCTGCGTAACCCAGCTTTTTCATTTGCATTTGCAACAGTTTTTTGGATTGCATCATGTTGCATATTCCACAGCGTGGTTTATTGCATGGATGGCATTTGTGTTTGAAATTTTGACTGTTGTCTTTATCTTTAATATATATTGGATGAACTAATATATTTTTCAAATTTGGTGGTCTTTTGGAAATAATTCTTGGAGGTCTATTAAAAACATCTTTTGTTTCTGGAGATTGTTCCAATATTTTTAGGCGGTCTTATTAATTCCATTTACTCTGTGGAATTATATATATATATATATATATATATATATATATATATATATATAATATATATATATATATATATATAAGGTGGTGTAGGAAATGTCAACAAATGGAATTCCTTATGGGAAGAGATCAAATTTTTACCCTTTTATTAGCTGACGATCAGGTTGTTGTTGCTGAAGATGAAGAGGATTTGGAGTACATGCTAAGGAAACATACAGAGGAGTATGAAGGATGGGGGTTTGAAGTGAACATGGGCAAGACGCAATATTTGGTTATCGGGAGAGAAGGAAGAGACCTGAACATAAATGGAAATGTAATAAAGAATGTGTACGAATATAACTATTTAGGATGTACCATAACAAGTGATGGAAGAAGATGAAAAAGATATCATGAACAAAGTCACAAAGGGAAAATCTATAGTAAGTCAGTTAAATTCTATACTGTGGAATCTTAATATAAGAAAGGACATAAAGAGAAGAATTTATGAATCAATCATCGAAAGTATAGTAACGTATGGTGCAGAAGTATGGACAATAACTCAAAAGTTGAAGAAAAGAATAGAGACAGTAGAAAATAGTTATTGGAGAAGGTGCTGTAGACTGACATTAGAAGATAGAGTTCCAAACGTGACAATAAGAGGGATAATGAATGTTAATCATCAATTACGGATTAAACATAACGACAGTGAAAACGTGAAACTACACAACACATATTTAACAAACACACATAACATAAACGTAAAACTTATAACACATTTGAAACAAAAACACACATTTTTATGTGTGTATACATGTGTTATATGTACGTGTGTGTGTGTGTGTGTGTGTGTGTGTGTGTGTGTGTGTGTGTGTGTGTGTGTGTGTGTGTGTGTGTGTTTATTTCTCCTAAAAGTATTTTTATAAAGCTTAATATTCACGACTACTGCTATTCACAAGTTACACATCAGTATAAATATAATATTTTCAATAACATTATTATGGAAATTTACAAGAGTATTACATGAAACCAATATACTGAAGTGATCTCTTTCATTCACTACCTCAATTAGATTGTAATTTCAGAAATATATGTAGCTATTTAATCTAGCTCAGATTGACTGATAGTTAGCAAAGCATATTGCTTGAAGGGCTGGGGATATTTAATTTCTGTATGTCCTTTCGCCTGTCTGTTCGCATGATATCTCGAGAATCAACTGATTGATATAATATTTAGCATGCAGATGCATTTCTATATAGACACTATCGAGTTCGAAGTTAGTGCATGTCTACTCAATAGGATTTGTCTGAGGGTCACAATTTGTTTCTCCGCTGAGGGAGCATAAAAGACATTTTCGGAGTATTTTCTGACCAAAGAATAACATAAGCTGCAAACTTACATGTTTGCATGCAAATTCAGCGGAATCTGTTAAGCAACACGAAGTGTAGCGTAATCCTACGTTGATATTTATATTTTAACATATGTGACATTTAACCGATGCAGATAAAACATGCCTATATCGTTTGAAAACATTCGTTTACATAGGAATATCTCGTAATGTATTTCATTAACCAGTGTAGGCTATAATATATTAACACAATTTTTACGAAACAAAACATTTTTTACGTACCAATGGATCGCGATTTATAGTTAAATGTAAAGCTTTTAAGTGCTAGATTTTATTCTCTCTCACTCTATAATTTGATATGTAGCTTCCCAAACTTAAAAATTATACTACAGTATGAATGAAAGGTAAAAACTCTTAATGAGCATATCTTAATACCCGAATGTTTTAAAATGGTTATGCATGGTACAAATCACTCAAGCAAAGAGGAGATACAGAGTTATCGGCGAAAGATATTTATTGCCAGAGTTCAGAAGTCACCACTTTTACTCAGTCAGTGGCTGTTCATAAGGAAGAATTGTCTGCTTCATGTTCACCTCGTATCTTGACTAAATAAAATATACTTAATAGTGTATCGTAATTTTCAATTGCTATTTAATATATATTCTGTTTTTCTCTATTATTATATTATATTTGTGTTTGAGGAAACTGTTTCGATTATGCGTATTTAGGATTAGGATTGTATTGCTCATAATATTTTTTTAGAGGGCTTTTCTTCGATAATATGATAGAAGAGAGTTATTTAAGGAGGGAGTTCATGAAAAAGGACAATTTTTTTATTTGTTATTATTATGTTTTCAAACCCTTTTAATTGATAGAGGACAGTTTAAGAAAGAAATTGTATTTTTTAAACCTTGAAAATTCTCCCCCCCCCCTCCAGGGGGGAGGGTTTTTGCCGAATTTTAGCTGTTTAGTAAAATTACTAAGGCTCAAAAAAACTAATAAACATTTTCAGCTATTTTTTTTTTATTTTGTCATGAATACTGGTCTTTAAAATGTGGAGTATGGGTTTGTACTTTAGTATTAAAATTAGGTAGAGAAAACTTTTTTTTCAAACTCAGAAATAAATAAACCAACTTTTTTAGTTAAAAAATGATTTTTTAAACACTTCTCATTATTTTAACAGCAAATCCATACTCCACTTTGTAGACAATTTAATTATGAACAAAATAAAAAAAAAAATTAGGGCTCTAATCTCTTTTACAACCTGAGTTATTCAAATGTTTGTTATATAAAAACAAACTTTCGGAAAACGTAAAAAAAACTAAAAATAGTAAGGAAAAAATAGACTAGTTGATGAATAGGCCACCTTTTATTAAAATTCTCCAGCACCATACATTATGCCCTCTAGCTCCTTCCTCTTTTTCCTCTTCTTGCAGATTTTTTCATTCTCAAATAGTTCCTTCTTCGTTTGACTCTCTCCGACTTCGTTCGCTTGATGGATTTTAAGTTTTTCGACGTCGATCTCGCACTCTTGCAATCATGATGCTTTTTTTTCCAGGTGAAATTTTGTTCTTTTGAAGAATGTTGATAGCTGAGGCATTTCCAAAGTTAAATTCACTCACACCCTCAGCTACAGCAGCTTCAACTATCCTTCTTGATACACTTCTCGCTTTGTCACATTTCCGCCAAATGAAGCTATGTAAGCTTTCATTGGCATTCTGAGTTTGACCTTTGAGACATCTTTCTAACAGGCTAGTTTCTGTGAGTCTCTTATATATTGGAGCAATATGTTTGAGAACAGTTGGATTGAGAGGTGTTTTTATGTTGTCACTATGGCTTCCAGGAATTTCATTATTAGCAATCGCACGGTTGTAAAAAACACCATGAATTTGTATCGGTTGGACACTTGGTATGACTAGGTTTTTCATCGGTCGATGTGCAGTGGTGAAGAGTAGCTAAGATAGAGTTTCTAACAGTGGGTGCATCTTTGTTGATACTACTAAATACAGCATTGTGGTAATACCTGGTAAGCTTTTTGATGGTTGAGTCCTTTAGACTGCCATGGGATTTTCCTCCAAGAGTGATTTTTTGAGCTTTGCACACTTTTACTTGGTTGCGGAGAGCAGTGCCCAGTCTTTTAGAAACGTGATATATACACTCCTCTTTTTTTAAAACATCTTCTCCATAGATGTTGAGGTCTTTTAAATGAGTGAACACCTTTGAATCTCCATCGCTCACTAATGTTGTGTAGCGAAATTTGTAGCTTAGTGAGCGTTTCCAAAGAATTTCAGCGGCGGCGACTTCCATACCTGGAGAGGATCCTTCATAATTCTTATCGCAATCTATAGCATGGCCTGCTGCATACCAAATGTCAAACTCTGGCTTCCTCTCCCCAAATCATGTTCTGCTGAGGCACAGTTGCGACAAAATTTCGAAAGAACGCAATAGTCAATTACTAGTCCCGTATCTATATGAATAATAGAGCCTACTCCATAGTTTTGACGTAAACCCCCTTTTGTGCCACGATCCATCGAAACTGACCGCTAAGTCTATGGCACTATTAGCTTCTAAGGCGCTGTTTTCTTTTTGACAATGTTCACGCACACGTGCTCGTGCTTTTTGAAAGACTAAGCAATACCGGCCATTTTTGTGGATTTGTTTACGCTTTTCATACACTTGCTATAATATCCCTTGCTCATAATGTTCATGTTCATTACTAAAGCAAACTGCTCTATAGCGGCATATCCCTTGCTTATAGTAACTAAAAGCTTTAGCAACTCTTTTGTTTATGTCGTACTCAGTTTCGGATTCTATTTGCCTTGAACTAGACATGGACATTATGTTTCCGGGCACACAATCACTACATTCCACAGAAAGCTGAGCGTTAAAAACCCTACTCTATTTGTAATAGATAGCTTCAGGCTTGACCTAAAACAATCGGGGCATAAACAAATTTGTCACCAAATTGCTCAGAACACTTTTGTCCACGAACAAATATTCAGGCGCAGCGTCTAAATCTTGTAGGCCTACCTGGATGTCACTGTCTACAAAGTCCTTTTTTCTGACGTTCGTGTACAAATCATCTATATTCATTGGTTCTGGAACATTAGGTTTGAGTAGACATACTTGGTCCAGGTATTAGACTTATTTGCTCTATGTTAGGAATAGGCTCAGGCATATTTGGACTGCCTATTGAACTAGTGCCACTTAGAATATCCCCACTCAGGATTTCATTTTTTGATTCTAGATTTTTGTCCAATTTCCCATCTCTTTTGAATAGCTAACCTAGCTCTATCTTGTTTCACTTTTGAACTATTTTCATTCGAGGCATTTTCCAGCTCAACTAGCCTAGTTTGGCTACTCTACAATACTTACTAAACCAATACACGAAACCAACACTTACTAGAACGAATGAAACTAAATAAGCAATAAATAAAACTGAATAATCACTAAATGTTATTGCAATACACAGATCACTGTAATGTTGTTTATGAGAACTAATAACAAACTGTTTTGTAAATACAATCAGATGGTAGTATGAATCACTTGTTGATCTTGCAGAAGACACATCACAACTGTCTGCAGGCAGACTTGCAGAAATCATATCCCAAAGATTCTATTAGTATAAATAATTTACAAAAGAATTATAGAATACATACTATTAAGTCATGTACTCACCATAAATGCATGTTATCTAATAAATTGGGAGTTGCCTTCGCGAGACACTAGAGGTAACGCTCAAAGTAGCAAAATTTTAGCGGTGTAGTGCCGCACTAATTATTTTTTTTTATGAGTAGAATAAAAATGTTTTTGGTCATGTATTATACATCACCGTGTTCGTAAAAACACGGAGAATAAGAAAAAAAAATAAATTTATAAAATGTCAAAAAACTTTGATTTTTAGTGTTTTTGCCGTGAACTCCCCCCTTTTAATTCAGTTACTCGATTAAAAACCTTCAAATATAACACCACATTAGCTTAGTTTAAATTAAATAATCGGGAAAAACCTGTGAGGAAACATTTCTTGTATGTGAAAAATTGAAAGTTTAGTAAATAGGTGAAAATAAAATTTGGATATTTCAATTACCGATAACATTTAATGGAGCATATTTATATTAGGTATCATCAATATCTTTCGAAATTATAGTGACTAAATAGTGACTACATATACAAATTTATAATATAGTATGGTTAACATAGGTGTTCAGTATTTATTTCGTAGTTAACGGCTGGTGTTGTTACTGGCCCGAGATGACGTCACCGACTCGCAGCCCCTTCTCCAACCCCTTCAAGATAAGAAAACGCGGCTCATTATTCTCTCCGCAAGCGGCGTACTGGACACACGCTGCTGCCCGCATTCCACCCCAATACATGAACAGTTTTCACGTTTATACAGCTCTATTTTGTTTTTATGTACTTCAAGTCAATATAGTTACTTTATTTTCCCTCTCGGAGTGAATCATTCCCCTTGTTGTCCACCGCTCTCCATCTAAAAGACCTACACAAGACTTCTGGTGATCCTGGACTCCCCGCTGCCCTGACCGAGGACCTCGACGACCCCGTTCTACGAGACTCCCCCAAGGTACATCACCAGTCGTTTTTTATTTCGGCTATACCGCGGTTACGGCTCTTCCTCAAAGACCGTACATTTGGTCCTCCGGGCCGGATCAGCTGGTCCTATACGAACGCTTCAGTTTCATGCAAAAAAACAGTCCACTAAGTTTTAACATTTAATTTGAGTTCAAATCAAAACTCAACCGCCTCATGAAACAAACCTGATTAGCATTAAAAATAAAATTAGCATTTAACCTAAGTTTTCGTGAACTGAACTATAGAGCCAGACAGACAGGTACAGAACTGCAGGTTATGTTTATTGATTGCGCTGCTTATCGGCCGCTATCTGATTGTCGCTCAGCTGATCGAGTATTTCTGTCCGCCGACCGGACGCTCTTATCTATTTTGAGCAACTTATCTGTCAGCTGTTTCTATTTAAAACTAATAATTTTCTATCACTGAGGGAATCATGCTTATTTTCTTAATCACTCACTATCTAATATTATTTCTGTGTCACTGTTTTGTTTGAAGATTACTTGATTTATTTTTGTCAAGGTTTACTAAATTAGTTTGTAAGCAGGTTAATTTAGTAAATAAGGATTCTGTCTTCTGTAGGGTGTTTTTTCATATTTTGTATTTAATTAGTGTTTAAAAATATGGCTACTACAAAACTAGAACAATGTGTGAAAAAGAGAGAAAGGTATTTTCAAAGGTTACAGCTGTGTTTTGATTTAATCAAGGAACTTCCAGGTGAAACTAATGATTTTGTCGCTAGGTATTCAAATTTAAAGTCTTTGTACTCAGACTTTGAAGCCCTTTCCGAACAGATGGATAATCTTAATCTTGAATTAGATGACCCCAAGGACACTGTAGATACTAGTTTCGCCTTCAAGCAGTTTGATACCATGTACTATAAATGTAAAGCCACCTATGATGTTATTGTAGCTACTAAGACTAAAACTGTCGATGTAGATCTCTCACAAGCCTCACTTGTAAAACCTAAGCTTCCGCAAATAGATATAAGTAAGTTTGGTGGACAGTTAGAGCAGTTTAATTCCTTCAGATCTCTGTATGATAATTTAATCCACAATAACTCCATGGCCCCTATTGAAAAGTTTAGTTATTTAAAAAGCTTACTGGAAGGCCCTGCTCTGTGCATTGTTGAAGCCATACCCTTTGATCCAGCTAACTACACTCTAGCCTATGACACTCTAGTGGAACGCTACACTAATCCACGCCTCCTAGCTAGTTTTTATCTTAATAAAATACTTGATCAACAACCTGTAAAGACCCCTAGTCTAAGTAGCCTAAGACAGGTCGTAGATGTGTTTCACATAAATGTTCAAGCATTGAAAAATCTAAATATCAGTGACTTGTCTGGTTTTATGCTCTTGCAACTAGCTTTACGCCTCTTAGACAATAATACTAGAAAAGCGTTTGAACTAGAAGTGAAATCCAAACAGTTTCCTATATTGGAAGACCTTATGGAGTTTCTTCGCGCTCAGTGTACCGTCTATGAACTCACCAAAGAAACACACAAAGCTAGTGTAGTTACGTCAAGACCACCCGCACCCCTTCCCCGCAAGGCGTTGTTCTCAGCTCAACACGGTGCTTCACATTCAGAGAAGACTAACTCGTCGCCTTGTCGCCCTGCCTCTCAGTGTCCTATGTGTAAAAATAACCATCAACTTTACCGCTGTGACCAGTTTATTGCTTTGCCCTTACATGAACGTTATAATTCTGTGCGCTCATTTAAACGATGTTTTTCATGTCTTGGGTCACACCATGTGTCTGCGTGTACTTCAAATGCGAGTTGTAGATTTTGTAAAAGTAAGAAACATCACTCTCTACTCCATGACAAGCGGGTCTCCACTCCGCCGCCCGTCCACTCAGACGCACCTCACTCTCACATCTCTACACCTGCGTCACCCCCCTCAGTAGTCGGCGCTTCCGCCGCCGCGCCTACACCTCAGACAACCGCACCCGTTCAAACACTGTCCTGTCAGTCTCAGCGAACTAACACAAGAAATGTTGCTTTGTTAGGCACCGCTCAAGTACTCATTCAAGACGATTTAGGTCATTGGCAAACGTGCAGAGCTGTCATTGACGGAGGTAGTCAAATCAACTTTGTCACTCAATCATTAGCTCAGACTTTACGACTACCTATCAAAAGGTGTAATGTTAACATTTCAGGCATTGGTCATCAATGTGGCATAAACACAAAAGGCCTCGTTACTTGCAACATAGCCTCTCGCTACAACAGCGACGTCCAACTACAGTTGGATGCAGTTATCATTTCCAAGATAGCATCTAATCTTCCTACAGCCCCGCTTTCAGAATCTCTAAGGCAGAGATTCAATTCTTTGATTCTAACAGACCCTGACTTTAATCATCCTGCTAAAGTTGACATTCTCTTTGGAGCTCAAGCTTTCACAGACATGCTTACCAATGAACTTTCCATCATCAAAGGGCAGCCTACCGCGCTGCACACAATATTTGGTTGGGTTCTCATGGGTGATGTCCCCATGGAATCACCTTCTCACCAACGAAACTCTCTCTTTGTTTCATCGTCTCTAAGCACTGATCGACTCCTTGAACAATTCTGGGAAATGGAAGAAATCAATTTTCCAAAACCCCTCAGTCCCGCTGATCAGTTCTGTGAAGATCATTATCAATCAACCATCTCTAGAGACGAAACCGGACGATATGTAGCCTCATTACCCTTCAAAAATGGCGTCCCCTCTGACCTAGGCTCCACACGAGAAATAGGTCTTCGCAAGTATCTCCAACAGGAAAGACGGCTTGAAAGAAAGCCGGGAAATCTCGCTCATTATTCAGACAATTTACAAAACTATGTTGACCTAGGTCACATGTGTCTCGCCCCTCAGCCCTCTCCATATGTCCTCACACATCACGGAGTTGTAAAAGAATCATCTTCATCTTCACCTCTCCGAGTTGTCTTTAACGCCTCTGAAGTAAGTGACACGAATCAGTCTCTTAATAAATTGCTGTTGACTGGACCCAAGCTCCAAGCCGACATCGGAACTGTTATCTCTATGTTTCGATTGCACCCCATCGCTCTGACATGCGATATAAAACAAATGTATCGAGCCATAAAAGTTGCTCCTTCTGACCGCAAATACCAACATTTGTTTTGGCGTTCTGACCCTTCTGGCCCTGTCCAAGAATGGGAACTTCAACGATTAACTTTTGGTCTCTCATCAAGCCCTTTCATCGCCCTTCGAACTTTGAAGCAACTAGTTCTCGACGAAGGTCCTAACTACCCCAATGCTGCAGAAGTGCTAAACTCGTCCTGCTACATCGATGACATCGTCTGTGGTGTCTCTTCGGAACACGCAGCCCTTCAATTGTTTGATGAACTCAATCAACTCTGCGTATCTGGTGGTTTCGAACTTCACAAATGGGCTAGTTCAAGTGTTTCCGTTCTCAACACCATCCCTTCTGACCACAGAGAAAGACCACATCCCCTTGGATCCATTCACTCCATAAAAGTACTAGGACTTGAATGGGACCCTTCCACGGATTGTTTTCACTACGCTATTGCCCCTGTAAATAAAACTCCGACCAAACGAAATGTCTTATCTCAAGTTGCCCGAGTGTATGATGTCAACGGTTTCATCAGTCCAGTTATCTTCACACTAAAACACTTGCTGCAGCAAATATGGGTTGGAAAACTAGACTGGGACGATCCACTCCCAAAACATCTACACATTGTTTGGGATAAATTTGTCAAAGAACTTCCACTTATGTCACAAATAAATATCCCTCGCTATATCCTCAGTACGTACATATCCGTCCAACTCATAGGTTTTTCAGACTCTTCTCAGAAAGGCATGTGCTCGGTATTGTATCTAAGAGTCGAATGTGAAAACAAAACTACCGGATGTAGTCTATTGCATTCTAAAACCAAAGTTGCTCCACTCAAACCACTAACGATACCCCGCTTGGAATTATGCGCAGCGTTGCTCCTCTCCCAACTGGTCAAAGCTAACCAGAAGCTTATCACCAAACTACAGATATCAGATATCTTTTTATTCACAGACTCAATGAATGTTCTTGGTTGGATAAGAACACCTCCGCACCTTCTAGAAACTTTCGTCTCAAACCGAGTTTGTAAAGTAACGGAAAACACGTCTATTGATGTTTGGCGTCACATTTCAGGAGACAACAATCCCGCAGATTGTGGCACTAGAGGTCTGATGCCCTCTGGCTTACTTGATCACCCGCTTTGGTGGCATGGCCCCTCTTTTCTACTAAATGAAATTTCCTCTTGGCCTGTATCACCTGGAAAAAGCTCCTCTGAAGTAATTGAGATCAAGAAGACACCATTTAGCAATACACTAACAACTAACGTTATACCACCAAACGATCTGTACCAGTGGATAAATCGATTTTCTTCACTCACTAAACTACAAAATGCAATGAGTTATGTACTAAGATTCATTCATAACATCCGATCCAGACAGTCTGCTAAACGTTTTGGTCCTTTATCTGTAAATGAACGAACCGAAGCCCTTGCTCAATGTGTAAAACTCGTTCAAAAGCAACACTATTCTCCAGAAATAAAAGCAGTCAATCAAGGAAAGCCATGCTCTCCTTCGCTAAGAAAACTCACACCATTTTTATCATCTGATACCCTCATGGTGAGGGGTAGACTGAAGTTTTCTCCCTTGCCTGAGTCTTCGAAGCACCCTCTTTTGATTCCTTCTCAAAGTCACTTCGCAACTCTATTGTGTGATCACTATCACCTGTACTCTCTTCATGGTGGTCCCAAAATAGTTCAATCTCTTATTCAACGCCGCTACTGGATTCCGGGTGCGAGAAATCTCATCCGAAAACGCATTTTTCGATGTCTCACTTGCTTTAGAATGAAAGCAAAACCCACACAACCCCTAATGGCAGACTTGCCCCCCTCTCGCTTCAAGCAAACGCGATGCTTCACCAACGTTGGATTGGATTTTGCTGGTCCCTTTCTTGTTAAAGAAAGTACTAGAAGAAACGCAAAATTGTCTAAATGCTACATTGCTCTTTTTGTATGCATGACAGTCAAGGCTGTTCATCTAGAACTAGTCCACTCTCTCAATACTGAATCTTGTCTAGCCGCAATCGACCGTTTTATTGCTAGAAGAGGTTTATGCCGCAACATATATTCTGATCAAGGCCGCAACTTCATTGGTGCTGCTCGTCAGCTTCAAGAAGTTTATTCTCTACTCAAGAACTCCACGCCACTGATCTCAGACCACTTAGCCAAGAACGAAATCCATTGGAACTTCAATCCACCCTGTGCTCCGAACTTTGGTGGTCTCTGGGAAGCTGCAGTGAAGTCTACCAAGCATCATCTGAAGAGAATAATACAAAACCACCACTTCACTTCAGAAGAATTCTCGACATTCTTATGTTCTGAACTCCAGGCCGCTCTGCGCACTTCCATCATCACCTGACGACGACTTCAACTACTTGACTCCAGGCCATTTCCTCACTGGAGATCTTCTGCTGTCACGTCCAGAAGAGGACATCACTTCCGAGCCACTCAATCTTCTATCTCGTTGGCAACAAGTGTCTCGCGCCACTCAACACTTCTGGAAGAGCTGGAAGAAAGACTACCTCCACTCGCAAATCCAACGCCCAAAATGGACTGAACAAACTACAAATGTAAAGGACAATGACCTAGTATTAATGTACTCTAGCAATAGTGATCCTCTAACTTGGCCCCTAGGTAGGATTATCAAAGTGTTACCTAGCTCTGACAACATTGTTCGTGTGGTCAAAGTGAAAACCCCGTCAGGTATTGTAACCCGTCCTGTAAATAAGTTGGTTGTTTTACCTAATGTTTAGTCATAATCTCCTTAGTGTACATATAACTCCATTTTCTATTCATATTTAGCTCTTAATTAATAATAAATTGACTCAGGTATGTTTCATGACGAATGGTAAATTTTCTTCAATCATAACGTTTTTCTTCTTCTTTTACTTGGGTCAAAAAATGTCCTTTTTTGGGTGGGGGGAATGTTCAGTATTTATTTCGTAGTTAACGGCTGGTGTTGTTACTGGCCCGAGATGACGTCACCGACTCGCAGCCCCTTCTCCAACCCCTTCAAGATAAGAAGACGCGGCTCATTATTCTCTCCGCAGGCGGCGTACTGGACACACGCTGCTGCCCGCATTCCACCCCAATACATGAACAGTTTTCACGTTTATACAGCTCTATTTTGTTTTTATGTACTTCAAGTCAATATAGTTACTTTATTTTCCCTCTCGGAGTGAATCATTCCCCTTGTTGTCCACCGCTCTCCATCTACAAGACCTACACAAGACTTCTGGTGATCCTGGACTCCCCGCTGCCCTGACCGAGGACCTCGACGACCCCGTTCTACGAGACTCCCCCAAGGTACATCACCAGTCGTTTTTATTTCGGCTATACCGCGGTTACGGCTCTTCCTCAAAGACCGTACAATAGGTTTACATTTAAACAGTTATAAATAAACTAAAAATATTAAAATTAGAGAAAAGCGTGTTCTAATAAAAGTAATATTTCTATTTAAAAATTGAAATTTATAAAATTTTAGATTCACATTCTATATTGAAAATTAGATAAACTTTTGTGTTTATTTTGATACTTTATTCTAAAGTTAGAATTAATGATAGTTTTCTTTAAATTTGTATATTAGAATTTCTTATTTTACCATTTATCCGTTTATTTATTTTATCCATTCTGATATATGTAAAAAAGTGGTTAATCATGTAATCGTTGTTTGCATTTCACTAAACACATCTTAAAAATAAAGAAATTTAAATCGCAAACTACTGTTCCTCACTTCTGAATTTGTAAATTATATTTTAATACCTTTTTTGAATAGTAAGAGCAACCAAAATATTCTTAGTTCAGTATATCGTTCTATTATTACTTAATAGTTGTAGTAAATGAATTATTTACTAGAACAACACATAAATATAAACTATGTATATCGTTAATCAAAAGTAATATCAGTATTCATCAGTTAAACTATAAAAGAAATGTATGAATTCTAAAGAATAACGTGATATTCAGATTACAACGAATATTAAATAGTATTTAAATGTCACATGTTTAAGATTTAGTTGGAACAATCTTGGTGAGAACGTGTATTGATATATTGAAATAAAAATGGGATATACTGTCAAACATGTTAAATGTAAAATTTCTGAATCTTTTTTAACTATGTATAAAACATAAATTAAATATTTAGTATAGAACAATAAATATGGAGATCATTAATAGAGTTCTTGTTCAATAACATATAAAAATCTAGCTATATAAATATTTATGGAATTATTACAAAGCAAAAACAAACAATGAATTATTTAAAATGTTGCCTACCTTTGCGACCCAAATTTTAATACATAATTTCGTTTTAAATGATCTTCAAAACTTGAACAGCCTAAGAGTTTGTTATGCTCATAATATATCTTGGGACTTCATTAATTAGTCTACACAAAGACATGTGATTAAATAAAAAACACAAACATTACCTTAGCAAGCCTACATTCAACTATAATTTAGAAATAATGATGAAAGAAAATAAAAATTGACTAAAAGATTTTTATTTTGTCCCATCCATTACATATAAACATTAGTGCAATATACTGGCGGGTGCAACATTTTTTAATACTCTGCGTCTTTAATATGTATAAAGGCAAAATTTTTGTGTTTTATAAATAGTCTTAAAATAGCACAAATATAAATTGGAATAAACTGCCAAGCCTGGTTAGGGGTTATAAATGCAGGTATTTATTTTGAAATCCATCTTAATAGGAAGAAAGAACTAATTATATTATGAATTGTGAAAATTAACATATCTAAACATTTTTGTTCTGCTGCTTTCAAAACTTAAAATTTGATATTCTTGTATAGCCTATTTCTAATAAAGAAAAAGACGCAGTACGTAGCAATTAAGTTTCTACATTACGTAAGTTTCCATGTTAATACAGTTTGAATTTTAATATAAACAACAACATTCAATCGCAAAACATTTATAATTTTTAAGAGAAATTAAAATAAGACAAGATTACCATAATATCTTAGAAATAAAACTATTTGGAATCTTTAACTTCTTATTAAATAGGGATAATTGGTAATATTAAATAAACTAAGCTATGGTAAACATATCTAACCTGAAGAATGCCAAAACTTTCCATATATAATTCCAGATATAACCAGATCTGGACCATGTCAAACTCCAGATATAACCAGATCTTAAGAACTCTTTTATCTGATTTTGACTAGATCTAACTCCCAGATGGGGCCATATCTTTTCAAAACCAATCTAGCCATATATATCTAGCCAATAGTTTTTATCTAGCCATATCAAATAATTTTTATCTGGGATTCCATCGAAACGCGACACGAAACCTGTCAATGTTGGATAAAGAAATAAAAGGGCGAGGTTGCCAAGGTTTGCACGTTTAATGGTGCACTAAGTAAATATGTAGGTCATTCGTAGATGCAAGTTTTTGTAGTTTTCCAGAACAAATTTCCAATCACCGATATTACCATTAAGTATCACAAACTCTCACCTTAATACCACAAATTTTTATACATTTATGCTAAGTTTCATATACAAAAATATATTTCTATTAGAAGAGAACTGATCAAGCCGTTTAGCTCATGGAAATTTAACCATTAGCTTACATCGGACGTAAATTATATATATATAAAGATTAATAAAACATACGGGCGGTCACCCAGAATTAATGCTCGAAGCTTTACTGAGTTTATATACAATATTAGTACTGCTACCTTATTTCATTTTTGAGAAGACCTCCATACTGCACTTCATCCAGATCATGTAACAGACATATAACACTTTACTATACCTTTAAATGGTAGTTCATTCCCGTGATGTTTCGAAGTTTATAAGCTGTTTATGTGTTAGGGTTTTTGACACCTGAACTTGAGTGTAGATGTCAATTCTTGAAACCTATTTTATACTTTTTGTAACCTACTACGAAGAAAAATTTTTGAAATTATTCTATCTTTTGAAATCGTACACTTTCAACAAAACACTTTAAGCAAAGAATCTACTACGACATAAACTCTGGTAAGTTTTCGTGTGATATGCTAATTAAGAACATCATAATTCAAGGCTTATTTTTCTTTGAATATAAATGGGTATCACGTCCTGGGAGAAGTTACACTTTCATGTAAATCCTTTCTAACAACTTCAGAACACTTTGTAAACTTTGTTTGGTTTCACGCATTTTCATGAATAAAACATACTGTCATTCCTTAATGTTATAAGTTGAAATATATATCAGATACTTTTATAGTTACTCTACGTGAACGAATACAATTATTATTTAAGATTAATCACATACAAATGTGTATCAAAACGATTTTACTTAAATAAATATTATCTATATGTTATTGTGAATGAGAAATACTTTTAAGATATGTTATTTGAAAGAAACGTGTCCTAAAAGATGTCAAATTTATTCTTCAAGTATTCTTACTAATTTTCCCTATACATTAGTTTAATAAAACTTTCAACATTTTTAAAGTTTTTGCAGTTTACTTAAACATTATAAAAAATAGTAAGAGCTTATTTCTCTAAGATGTCAAAGATGATTAGTGTCACAAACGCGCAAAACATTATAAATACACACAAAAAATGTATCAATATTTTTTAATTTTTGCTAGATCTGAAACTTGTGAACTGTGATAATGATACAGCTAAAAGAGAAAATTTTTATTTTCAAAGTAATTAGTATATTTTAAAGTTGTACCCAAATACCTCTCATAGTTCTTCCTGCTGTACTTATGAAAGATATCTTGTCATAATATCTTATAATTTAAATTATTTACTAACATGTAATAATTGAGAGTTTGAGTGTGATTGGGTACGAGATGTCGTAATATGTAGTACTTATTTATCGAACTGTCTTAGATCCTCTCTTTTTTCACATAATTTGGCAACTCGTGGGATCATGGCAACTCAATATTGCCGTCGGAAATATAATTTACCCGAACCAGAACTAAAAATAGTTCACTCGAAGTGCTCAAACACGTGCAAAACCTACGAAATTGCGTGCTAAGCCGTTACTTACCATAGGCTATTTATTCATGGTACAAACTACATTGACAAACTCTTTTCGCGTAAGAACTGTAGGTTAGAATATTTGTGGGCTTGTTTTGGAAGCCCACAAATGTTTCTTGAACTCTTATTTTTGTGACAAGGTGTTTTTCACATTTCAGATTGCATTTTGTTAATAAGATACAGGTAACGAGTCCTTACCGTATTCCTGTGTATATCTTGTGGTGTCAGTAAATGGGAATGGTTAAACTAAAATTTGACCGAGATCTTTTAGATCCACACTGTTTACTTTTATTACGATGTACAAGTAAAAGCCAAGTTTAAGCAAACGGTAATATGCCCAACATATTTTTCCTGTAACTAATTATAAAACTGACCTTATTATTGTAAACCTGAAGAGCACTCAAAGGCAGAAACGTTATGGTTTTTGGAGATTTTTTTGAGACGACTGTGAACTACCCGAAATCTAACTTTGTAGAAATAAATCTTTGATATGGTAGTTCATGTCTTATAATAGTTTTTCTGTAACAGTTATCCTTGAAATATATATTGATAGTAGGGAATCAAACGATGATAAATTTAACCTTGTACGACTAATTCAGTGGGTTATTTGTCAGCTTAATTTTTAATCATTTTTCTGAATGTGTTAATATAAAACATTTTACTGTCTTACTTAAAGGAATATGCAGATTTTCATATTTTTTCAGTGAATAGTGAGTAGTTTTTTAGAGCTTTAATGATCCTTCAGTGATTCGTTCAACGTCTGTGAATATCAGTGAAAGTGTGTGTATGTATTTATTTTTAAACAAAGTAAAAAATTATCTTACAATAATGACATATGCATATGTTACCTCTTACATATGCATATTAAAAAATACTCAAATAAATTTGTATTATATATATGAAAAAATAACACGTGCAATAACATGTTGATTGGAAATATTTTAAATTGTACAGAGTATTTAAATAATGTTTTATTATACGTGGGCTGTTATATTTACATAATCGTTCAGTATAATTTTAATGAGTCAAGTTAATCAGGTCAATAATGAGATCGTTCGTTTGATAACATGTTGATAATTTAACCAACAAGTTATAATTTCACTTATCTTTAATAGCATAAAATAATATTATATTTCACATGGAACGCTATGTTACCAGAAAAATTTAGTATACTCTTTACGTAAATGAATTAGTCACTTGAATTATTACCCTTAATGCAACAATTATATTATTGTTTTGCGTATTGTAGTATTTGAGATATCAGTATTGAATAAATATTTATCAGAGTTTATTATGATTGCATTCCTTTTTACCTCTCCCTGTCACTTATAAAACATTTGTAGTACATATAAATCACTTAATTAACTGTCATTTTTTAAACATTTTATTAATTTCGATGTTTTAAAATACTTCGTGATCATCCAATAACGTATAGCAATTCTAAGTTAACTTACATTTTTTATAATATTTGAAGTGAACTATATACGAGTCTTATTTAGTACAATCTTTCTGGACAAAATTGTTGTCAAATTGTTATTTTTGTTGACAAACCACCTAAAAGAGGTACATTGTACTACAATTACAAAAAACCATTCTCAATTATCCTTCTTGCAGTGGTTTATGCTCATTACAGATTTGTCTTGATGGATGTAGGAGTAGTAGGGAAAAAAAGTGATGGGGGAGTTTTCTTAAACTGTGCATTTGGTAAAAAGTTACAAAAAAATCAACTTAACATACCTTCAGCAAAGAAAATTGTAGGAACAGATATGATATTACCTCACGTCATTGTAGCAGATGAAGCTTTCCCGCTACAAACCCATGTAATGAGACCATACCCAGGCAATGAATTGGCTGATGACGAGGATAAGAAAACGTATAATTACAGACATAGCCTAGCCCGAAACCCAAGTGAGGATGCATTTGGAATACTCACTAAACGTTTTCGTATCTATCAAAGAAAATTGCAAATTTTTCCTGACCATATGACAACGTGTGTTTTGGCTACATTAGTACTGCACAACTTTCTGCGTGAGGATTGCATTAACCTACTAAATGAACTCCCGGATGAGCCTACACTAGGAGTACAAGATCTGAGAAGTGTTGGTGGAAATTTTTCTGATACCGCTCTCAACATAAGGGAAAGTTTTAAGATGTACTTCAACTCACCAGAAGGATCTGTGCCATGGCAACATGACATTGTTACAGCTGGCATACTGTATGGATGAGCAATATTTGATTTACTCATCAAAATAATGAAATCTGTTATTTAATGTGACTGATTGTGTTTGTGTACGTAGTTTTAGCTTATAATTATAACATTTTACAGGTTATATCTTTGTTTACTTGTTTCTTCCCGATGAATTCTAGATGTATATCTCTCATAGCTAAGTTATTATCAATGAAAAAAACTATTATCCATTTGTAATCTTAAGGTGATTATGAAATTAAAAAAATCCAAATGCATTATTAACAAAGACCCTTACCAATACATTGGTCTGTGAGACCTGGAGAAAATTTAAATTGATTGAATTGACAACAATGCACAACGTGTGACTCTCTCCGCTACAATAGCTGCCCTTCTGCCCCTTCAAATTTATGATCTTTTGGCTATCTTGGAATTTGAAATTTATATTGTGAACCCAATTTTTATATATGATTATATAATATATTATAATAATCGGGTTATATTATATATATATATATATATATATATATATATATATATATATATATATATATATATATATAAGTAGATAGTAATATGGGGTTCCTGGCGCACTTTCGGAGCCGACCGAAAAGCAATGTAAAATACTGTTCAATGTACCATAAAGGAAGCTGAGAAATAACACAGCAAATCTCAATGAAAAATTAACCGAATCTACAGTCGTTCGTCTCCAAAAGCGATCGGTACATTACTATCTACTCTGAGGAATGAAAAATTAACCAAATCTATAGCTGTTTGCTTCTACTTTCTTAAGCTGTGCTTTGTAAAATGTTGTCAAATCTGCTACGAATAAAGGAAAAATCTTCGAAATCTTAATAAAATTTAATCAATTTAAAACATTTTTACTAAAAACATACTGTACTTTAATAAAAAACTTTTCTACTAAATAAACAACATGAACTCACCAAGCTCTCTTCAGTTTCTAGCATTTCAAAAACTTACAAAGAAAGACAATTTTAACGAGTTCAACGAATTACCAAAACATTTTAAAGAACAGTTGATACTTTCCTTAAATGATACAGAATTCAAAGAACTTGTAAAGTCTTTTGCAGAAAAAACGTCTAATGGAGTGTTTTACTATCGGCAAAAAACTAAAAAAGTAAGGGATTACATATTTAATATAATTACGAAAGATATTGAAAAGAAAGTAAAAAATAAACAAACAGAGAGTTTTCATCGTTTTTTTATGACATTTTTCCCATATTATACGTTTTTTCAAGATAATCAAGACTTAATTGATGAATTTCTTAGGAATTTTTGTGAGTATCAAGATTTATCAACACAATTCATTAAAGAGCATTATAGAATTTTTCTTATAGAATATAGCCACATTTTGTGTGAAACAAAAGGTATTACTGTAGATAATATTCCATGTGATTCCTATGAAGAAAGACACCAACTATGGTTATCAAAACAGTACTATGACGTGGGGAGGGACTGCAAGTTTTAGAGCACAACTGAAAAGACTTTATTCTACAAAGTTAATTGTTATAATTTCTTTATCTTTAATAGTCTTCTTTCCAGTAACAATCAAGTGTAATTTTTCATTTTTGTTTAATTCTTTAATCTTTTTTTCATCCAAAACAGTCAAAAATCTGTTCGGCAAGTGTACTTTACAATCTTCCAACTCGGCAATTATTGTAAACCCGAATTTATCTTTCATTTTCTCCAAATTCATGATTTTGTACTTCTTTTTTTCTTCTAATTCATTCAACTTCTTATACTCTTTAAACTTGCATTCACCAATATCATTTAACTCTTTCAAGAACTCCATTTAAATAGAAAAAATTCAAAGACGAAAAAAATGAAATTCGCTAACCTTCACTCGAGAAGTCGGGGAGAATGTGAGTAAAACCGCATTCTTTTCACGAGGTTCTTCGTTTAATTTCTCCAAATGTACTATAAAATCATCGAGGATTTCTGGTTCAAAATCATAAACAAATTCTACATCTAGATAATAAAAAAATACAGGTAATATCTTTTCATAATAAACGTGTGTATCGATACCTACAAACCTAATGTATTCTTTGAAAAGGAAAATAATTTTTTCAACGGTTCCAAGAGATAAGTAAAAATTTTTATTCTGTTTTCTAAATTCTGTAACAAATTGTGTTTGTTTTTCACCTCCGTATTGTAATTTTGTAAGCAGATTATTCAAATGTGTTAGTTTATTTCGAAATTTCCTAGGTTTAGGTCTTTCGTACAAAATTAAATTACAATCTCTACAAACTAAATATTTTTTATCAATAATTTCTCCTCTATTATAACACTTGTAACAGTTGGCATTATACTCTTCCATTTAAACAAAAAAAGATTTTTTTATAAATGGAGATTATGGAACTAAGTCTACCGAGATATAAATTTTTCAGCACAAATGTTTATGTTTACATTTCTACAACAGAGATAAATAGAAATAATTTCATTCTATTGTACAACTATTTAGGATATTTTGTCTATGATTACAAAGATTATTACGGAAGAAATCGAGATTTTTCAGTGGCGAAAGAGTATATTTTTGAAGTATTAGAGGGAATGAAAGAGAATAATATGAACATCATTAACTACTGAATTTCTCTAATATCGTTCTTAATCACATCATAGGCTAAAAATTTCTCAGAAACCACAACCACATAACAAATCGCGTTTGTAACAGCTTTTTGAAAATCCATGTTGATAATTATATCGTTCTTTGAACCAGAAATATTTGTCAAACTCTTTGTTGTATCAATGACATAAATAGGTCTATTCGCTAAAAATTCTTTAGGATTGTAATACATTTCTTTATTATTACAGTAAACTTTCTTAAAATCTTGATACATCTGATACATGATTCTGAAAAGACCTCCGGAAATGTTTAAATTTTGTAATTCATCTGGATAATAAGAACCATTCAATTTTACTCTGATATTTTTTACATCCAAACTATCAAACTTTGAAGGATTTTTTTCTTGATTATTCTGTCTATCTGTTTGAAAACCTATGATAACGAACTTAGGATTGAAGATATTTCTATAAATATTTGTGATATCGAACGAATAAGTTGTTCCGGAAATACCTTTTTGTTCAATACATTGCCAATCTAGAAAATTAAACATAATGTTTTGACTTTTTGTAATTTCATCAATCAACCTTATTTTACTCGTGATTTTATAATCAATCATTGGAACTCTAATAAAAAAATCTGTAATTGTTATTTTTCCATCAACAGGCATAACATTTCCAGTTGCAGTCTTCAGAATCACATCATCGTCTTCTGCTCTTATAAAACTTAGATAAAATCCTCCTTTATAGATCGGAATAGTAACATTTTCAAAAAATCCTAATCCAAAATGAGATAAATTTCCAGCTGCTTCAAAAACACCAAATTTAAAATCTGATTCAAAGCCATTAGAAGTTTGAGAAATAACATCACTTTTTGAATACGAAATAGTTCCTTTAATAGTGCTTAATTGACCACAGTTTTCGACTTCTTCTATCAATTTATTGTGTTTTCTTACTTCAATCTTAGAAAATAAAAACGGTATAAA
The DNA here is from genome assembly GCF_021130785.1 of Homalodisca vitripennis. Lineage (NCBI taxonomy): Eukaryota > Metazoa > Arthropoda > Insecta > Hemiptera > Cicadellidae > Homalodisca > Homalodisca vitripennis. The sequence goes on along the minus strand of NW_025780262.1, from coordinate 27,973 downwards.
ATTATCGATTAATCTAACATTATCAGTTCCAAGATATGCTTGACCATCTTGTTTTGTTAAAGTTCCAGAAATATAAAACTGGAAGTTAGACGAGCAAAAGTTATCTCCAAAATCAATATTAAACTCAGTTCTTTTATTCGGTTCATTCAAATGTTGTTTACTAATTGGATAGAAATTTTTAAACTCCGCCCTTTCAATATCACTAGCATATTTTCTGTAGTCCGCCATTTAATAAGAGAAAATTTAGAAATTTTAAACATCGTGTATCATTTTTTCATCGATCTAATGTACGTTTTTATAAGAAAAGATATAAATTTTAGTAAAATAATTATAAAGATTAGAGTCATTTTTAATGATCTACTTCGTCATATTCAGGATTCTCTTCCTTAAATTTTGCGATCTCGGTCACATATTTCAATAAAATCTGCACAGGATAGTAACCGCTATCTATAATATTGTTCCAATCAACTGTATCTTTATTTTCATCCAAAAACTTTATACTCAAGTGTTGATAGAGACAAAGAACAGACATATGATCTTTTAATTGATAATGTATATTTTCTTGAATGAACTCTGATGATAAAGTTTGATATTTAGCAATGTTATACCAATTCAATTTGTTTACGTATAATCTCATCATATCTTCGGATAATTCATATTTTTGAGAAATGTCATCCCAATGTTCTTTTTTCAAATCTCTTTAGTGTTGCATGATAAAAAGATCGAAAGCACTGTAATGTCCCGCCATCTCTATTTATTAGGAAAAAATTTCAAATCAAGTTTTTATAAATTGGCTCTTTTTAGCGTTACATTCAGCACATTTTCCCGAAATTCTTTTAACTCCATTGATGTTTGCATAGTATTTTATATCATTTGTTTTAGTTTTTTCTTTACATCTCACACAATATATGAGCGCCATTTATATAAGGAAAATTAGTCATCATAGCCGCCTAATCCATTAAATCTGTTATCAATGTTTTCAAAAGATTTATTAACATCTTCTTTAAATTTATTAAAGTTTTCTTCTAGTTTATTTACTTTATCGAGATATAAAGAGTATCGATCATCTATTCTTTTAAGTAATTCATTATTATGTGTTACTTTCTCATTGAAACGTGTACCAAAATTTTCAAAAAAGTTTACTTTCTCATTGAAATGTGTATCAAAATCTTCCAGAATTTTGTTAATTACTTCACCAACTAATACATTAACCTCATTTTTATATGTATTAAAGTTTTCTTCTAGTTTATTTACTTTATCAAGTAATTCACCAACTTCGTCTACTGATCTTCTATTTCTGGCTTCTAACTTGTCATAGACTTCTGTTGTAAAATCTTTAACATGCTGTTTATGATTCTCATAATTTTGTTTTAGTTCATTAAACATTTTAATAGGATCTTCTAATTGAATCATTACAATAACATCAAATGGATTAATTCCTTTACTAACACCGCTAATTCTTTTTCCTTTAAAATCTAAGGCATTTTTAACATTCGGATCATGTAAATCAACAATATCGATGTTTTCTGATAATTTTAGAGGTTTTAAAATTTGTTCTTTAACAACAACATCATGTTTGTCAATACCAGGTCGAACACCGACAATTCTTTTCTTATTAGCCAAACTAACATAATTCTTTTCAACTTTGATCGCTTCAGTAATTTTATCAGCTTTTTCGATATGAGACATTAAATTGGTAAATAATTTTTTTACACCATCATCAACTTCTTTTTCCAATGTTTTTATTTTATCAGCAACTTCATTTGAACTCATGAAATTTGCAAGTTTGTTATCATATTCTGCTTTAAAATCTTCAATCTCGACAGCAAACATATCTGAATCTGGAAGGTTTTGTAATACATTTTCTAACTTGTTATCAAACTCATTTCTCAAACTATCAAAATTCAAACTATTATCTACATTTTGAATAATTTGTGTTCCAAATACGTCAAAAATATTTTGTGAATCCATATTTATTAAGTAATAATTTGTTAACAACTTCTTTAAAATCTTTACCAGTACTCAGTTCATTCAAAACAAAAACACATAAATGACCACAAATTGGGGGATCTTTATAGTCTTGAATCTGAGAATCATTGTAGTAGACGCTTGATTTTTTCAAATATTTAATCAATTCTATAGGTGGTTTGTCCTCAATTCTTCCATACGAATCAAAATAACATGCATTCTTATCATTTTTATAATAACAAATCCAATGCGTTCCACTTCCCATAATCGAGTCTAAATTCACAATTCCACATTCAAATTTCTTAACTTTTTCAGGTAATGTATCTCTCATGAAGATTCCTCTAAAATGTTTAATATTTTTGCAGATTTCTTCCAATTCCCCGAATGTTAAAGGTTTAAATTTTTTTTCAATGTTTGATTTCACGTAATTCAAATTTTTTTCATCTAATCCAGATCCTGTAACATCTTCCAACTCTTTATCTAACCAATTTAAAATGTTTCGAACAATAGGAATCACATCCTTTTTAACGATTGGAGCAGCTTTACGAACATAAGGAACAACATTTTTAACAACTGGAATATTTTCTCCAAAATCTAATAAATCTTTCAAAAGTCCACCATTTTTAAGTTCTTTCAACTGATTATAAGAAAATTCTATTCTGGTTCCTTTATTGTTTTTCTTATGTTTTTCGAGTTTATTGTATTGTCTATTTGTTAAAAATATCTTATCTTCGCCATTTTTTAGTTGATCTATTTTAAATTGAATACTAACGGGTATTTTCTTCTTAAAAGCGGATTTTATTTTTTCTTTCTGATTTTTGCTGAAGTTTACGTTCACCTCCATTTATATAGTTAAAATTTCAAGTTCTCTTCGATTCCCATTCCTAGTTTTCTCTTCAAAAACATTGCTCCAGCTGTTGGAAGCGCAACAAATCTTTCACCTAAACTAGCATCTTTTGATAAAAATCTATCCATTGCCTTATCTTGCAAAACTTTATCTGCGATATGTCTGGAATTTGTGTCTCTATGTTTTGCATAAAAAATATCGTGTTCCATAGCAGCTTGATCTAATTTATTTATACCAGGATCTCCTCTTTTTAGTCTTTTTTCGAGTTTTGTGCCAGGCCCCAGATACTGATAAGTTGGTACGTGTAATTCAAAAGGTAAATTGTTGATAAAATCATTCAAAAGTCCGCTACCTTCAATCATAGATGAACTTATTGCCGGCAAAACTCGTTTTAAATATTTAATTCCATCAGGTTTTTCAATCATTTCATCAAGTTTGTTCGAAATAAAATCTTTAATCGCTTTCTTTTCGTTCAAAAAATTGTTGTTTTCAGCCTTTTCTTGAGCATAAATATAATTAATAATTCCATCGAGTTTTGTCAAATCGTCGATATATCTGTATTCAATCTTATTATCACTGTATTTTCTCACACCTGATCCTTCGATTCTTTTTTCCCAAATTGGTTTAATCAAATTGAGATATTTTTTACCTTTACTTGGCTTTGGTTTCTTAGTTGATGGATCATTATTTTTGTAAATTGAATCAGATTTCCATAAAATTTCAGTATACTTTTTCAAGTCTTCTTCAGAATATAAACCGTCTTTTGGAACATCAGTGCCTGTTAATAATCTCCATAAACCTTGAGTTCCTTCATATGTTTTTTCATTAATAATGATATCATTAGGCTCAAAATTCACGGGCAAATTTCCAATCATAAAACTTTTCTTTTTTCTGTCCCAATACAAACCAAATTTATCATCCTTTGCTCTAGGAAGAAATTTTTTACCAATTTCACCAATTATTATATCCGTTGTTCCAGGACTTATTGGTTCAACTATGGTAGAGTCTTCAATGATTCGAGGTCTAAATGGTGTTGAAGGTGGTAATTTTGGCAATTCAAACTCAGATTCTGGTATCGAAATATCAGCAAATTGTCGTACAACTGGAACCAAATTCATCAAATTTTGATTATCGCTTAAAACATTTTCAATTTTGCCCTCAACATTTTTATTGCAGATGTTACAGGTTGATTAATTTTTTGAATAAATTCTTGTTCTTTTTCATCAATTCGAATCTGTTCTTTAAATTCTTTGATTAATTTCTTTTCTATTTGATCAAGTTTTTTTGCTTCTTCTGAAGTTACGTTCGCCATTTATTTAGGAAAATTTTGAAACGTAAACGTGGAACGTGGAAACGTGAACACGAAACGTGAACACGGAACGTAAAACGTGAACGTGGAACGTGAAACACGAACGTGAAACGTAAACACGAACGTAAAACATGAACGTGAAACGTAAACACGAACGTGAAACATGAACGTGAAACATGAACGTGAACGTGGAACGTGAACGTGGAACGTGAACGTGGAACGTGAACGTGGAACGTGAACAGATTTACCGTTTTTCTGTTATTTTCATAATGTAAATAAAAAGTAAAGATAATATAAAAATAATTGTAACAAATATTTTATCAAGTAGATTTGTCAGACCACTGAGCAGCATTTATATTAGAAAATTTATTCAGATATTTACCATTTTTAGGCTTCAAAGTTAGATTAATAGTTAAAAATCCGTAGTCTTCCTTCCAAATTTTATCACATAACTCAATAAAGTGGTTAAAACTCATATCAGATCCCACATAATTGTTATAAATCTTTCTCGAATAGTGATCATCTTGCTTAAAAACACACAAAATATTCAGATTATTTCTTATAACTTGTTTATCAACCTTTGAAAAGCATTGAGAAAGATAGATACAAGAGATATTTTTGTGACGGGACATTACGAAATATTCCTTAATAACGTCTTGATTTTCCAAAATACAATCATCAAAAACGATTAAAGAATTCGGTTTACATTCGCTTAATGGAACTATGTCCTCGGAAGCATTATAAAAATGTGATATTTTTTTGTTTAAGTTTTTCTCAATATTTTCAAATCTTTCTTGTAATTTTTTATAGGCGTCTTGTTCTAAAGATTTACTAAAAACATACAAATTGGAATAAGGAATCAACCTATTGTAGATAAAATTCAATAATAAAGTTGTTTTTCCACATCCACTTGAACCAACAATTAACAATCTGATTGGTTGATCTTTCTTATTTTCTTCAAACGTTTGAAGTTTTATCTGATCTTTTTGCTTTAAAAATTTCTCCATTTAAATAGAAGATTTTCATCTTGAAGCAACGCTTGCGAAAATGAAGCTGTTCAAGTTGACTTCAGAAAGCTCTAAATTAGTTTTAAACTTGGAACATCCTATACACTTAGAGGAAGAATCAAATTATTTTATCGGTTTAAGCGGTTTTTATTCTGACAATTTTGTAATAAATATTAGTGAAAGTTCTCCTTATTGCATAGGATTTAGTGAGAAGAACATAACAAAATACTATGGTTTAAACAAAGGATATTATACTTTCGATCAAATAAAAAATTCCCTTAAAAATTATCTGAAAACATTCAAACAATCAGATAAATCTTTAAACTTTGACGAAAACAAGTTTGAAATGCAAAAAAATTATCTCTCTAATAAAATTCAAATAAAATCACCAGTAAGAATAATGTTTTCAGCAATTATTGTAGATTTGTTAGGGTTTGTTCAAGAAACTATTGAGCCAAATCAGGTATATTTAGGAAATAAAACGCCAAAATTTAGACCGTTCGATGTAATTGAAGTACATTGTAATCTCGTTGAACCTAGTTTTGAAAATCATACCGAACATCTTCACAAAGAATCTGAAATTTTGTACACATTTTTCCCAAATGTTGCTTATGGATCAAAAATCAGTGAAAACCCGAATGAAATCGATTATATTCCAATTAGAAAAAATAATAACAGAATTCAAAAAATCTCTCTAACTATACAAGACTCTGAGGGAAATTTATTAAATAATGAGAGTAAAACAACAATATATTTAAGATTGGAAAAGGAATAAAAATGAGTTGATGATGATGACAAAATTCAATATTTTTATTTAAAAAACAAGGGGCTATTCGAATGGCCCCTTAACAGTCTTCATCCTGACCCTGTTTTTATCAATGAATCTGGACTTTATACTGAAATAAAAATTACTAGTTAAATTTCTTTTCTATCTAAATGGAGTCAGTTGTAGACCTACTGAATAATCAACTTACATTCAATAATAAAGACATTTGCACGATTGTTGACGAAAATAATGAAATTTGGTTTAAGGCTAAAGATGTTGCAGAAATTTTACAATATGAAAATACTAGACAAGCTATCATAAATAATATTGATAATGACGAGAAAATAGCCTTTAAATATATAAATTACAAGAGTCTATGCCATAGACCCTTTCAAAATCTTCATCCTGACACTATTTTCATTAATGAATCTGGATTTTATTCTCGAAATACAAATTACTAGTTAAATTTCTTTTCTATCTAAATGGAGTCAGTTGTGAATCTACTCAAATTCAATAATAAAGAAATTTTAACATTTGTTGACGAAAATAATGAATTTTGGTTTAAGGCGAAAGATGTTGCAGAGGTGTTAGAATATAAAGATACGAAGAAAGCAATTAAAGAACATGTCAAAGAAAAATATAAAAAAAGCTTCGAAAACATACATTCTGAAGGTAGGGGTTATTCGCCCCCGCCTTCAAACTTTCAAAAAAACACTGTTTTCATAAATGAAGCAGGCATATATTCTTTAATCTTGAAATCTAAAATGAAAATAGCAGAAATGTTTCAAGATTGGGTTTTAGAAGAAGTTTTACCAAGTATTCGTAAATTTGGTGTGTACAAACTTGAAAACGAAAATAAGCAGTTAAAAGATGAAATAAAACAGTTACAAATTTCAGGTCAAATGAAATCCTTGAAAATAGAGAATCAAGAATTGCGAATGGAATTAATGAAGAGAGATATGGTATGTAAAAATTTTGATAAGAAAAAGCACCATGTTTTTGTATTAATTAAGAAGAATCACATGTGGGAATGGCCTTATTACGTTATCAGAGCTCAGAAACGAGAAATACCAAACCGATTAAAACATCTAAAAATAAATTATCCTGAATTAGAGATTTTGTTCATTGATGACGAACCAAATTCTATCAATCTGTATAACCAAATGAAAGAATCTTTGAATATTTTATACAACGGAAATCATTTTACTACAAATATGGCAGAATCTCGACTGATTTATAGAATATCTAAATTACACGATGAAAATGTTTCTAAATTTTACTAAAAACTCTCGATTTATTATATTTTGTTTGTAAATGTTTAGCATAACTAGGTAACCATCGTAGAATTTTTTTTTCATATTCACAAGGCATTTCGTTTTTATAACTTTCGCTGAAAATTTTTTTAGCACAATCTTTGCAAAAAGCATCTTTTCTATCTTTACTATACTGCCAGTTATTAAATTCAGAAATATTTTTAATTTCTTTACAAAAGTAACACTTTTTCTCTTCTAAAGTTAATTTGTTCATTTTATCATATAATTCCTTACAATAACAGTCTTTTCTATTCTCTTCTTGACACTTTGTACATTTCTTTTGAGACTCCATTTATATAGAAAAAATTATTACACGATGAAAATGTTAAACTCTTAACTTATGATATTTGGTTTGTAAATGTTTTTGATAATTATTTAACCATTTTATAGTTCTTCCACATTCACATTGAGTATCTTCATAATATAATCTATGAAGATTCTTCTTTACACAATCTTTACAATATGAGTCTTTCTTATCTCTACTATAGTGATCACTATTAAACTCTGAAATTTTTTTTAGTTTCTTTACATTTAAGACATTCTTTATCTTCCAAAGTTAATTTTTCTATTTTATCATATAATTCTTTATGATATTCCCTTTCACAATCTTTGCAATTATAATGCATTCCATCTTTCCTATTTTTATCTTTATAAAATTCATTTAAATCTTTAAATTCTTTGCACTTTGTACATTTCTTTTGATGCGCCATTTATATATAGAAAATTTATATTACAGTTTTGACTTCTTCAATTCATATTCATAAAACTTTCCGGTTATTTCTTCATTATTTAAATCTTTTATACTATAAGTTACAGGATCTGTGTTATTAATTTGATAAATCACAAAGATTTCTCTTGACCAATTGTTCTTATATTTGTTCGAAAATGTTTGTTTTTTACTAACAATTCTTACATGATCATTGACTTTAAATTTAGTTTTCGTGTGAATTTCAGGTGGAACATACTTGAAAACGGTCTCTAATAACTCCTTTTCTGCATCCTTATCTACGTCTTTCGGTTTCATTTTGATTGTGCTGTGAACTGTATCGTTATAATTGTTTACGATTTTTTGAAGAATATCGATCCATTTAAAGTTTTTATTAATCTCAAAAATTACTTTCATTCTCTCATTTTGAGTTCTGTTATATCTCTCTACAATACTTGATTTCTCTTCGTTTTCAGTATGATAAATCTTAATGTTGTATTTCCTCAAAACATCGTTAAATTCTTTATTTTTAAACTCTAAACCCTTATCTGTATGAAGTAGGTTAGGAGGTTTGTGATTGATCCTTATGGCATCTTTTTACTATATCTTCGAAAGCTTTTGAAATATCCTTGCCGTTTTTTTCTTTTGATAGCTCTTGACCAAGCATATTTTGAGAAAGTATCAATAACATTTAACATATACTTAAATCCATCATTTTGATCCGAATAGTTAGACATTATAACTAAATCTGCTGCCCATAAATCGTCAATTCCTAATGTTATAATTTTTCTCTTTTTAAACTTCTTTCGTACCGGTGCATGAATTTCTCTAGCTTCAATCTCGATTTCTTCCTTATTCTTAGATTCTTTCTTTACTTGTTTTTCATAAGGATTCTTTATAAATTTACTCTTATTTGTCTTACATTTTGAACATTTTGCTGCAATTCTATACAATCCATTTTGAGTTTGAACGATTTTAGAATCTATATTTTTCGTTTTCTTTTTACACTTGTGACAGTGAATTAAATCATCTTCCATTTACATATCAAAGTTTACAAGTTTATTTAATTCGTCTAATATATCAGATTTTGCTTCATTTTTATAGCCATACGGTACTGTATCGATCTTATTTTCTAGGACAATTCTCTTATCATCTTTAGCGTTCAGTGCCAGCTTGTTTATGGTAACAGTGTACAACTCATGTTTATAACTTTTGATGACTGTCATCTCCCTAAATTCTTCTTTATCTTCGAACAAACATCTCTTCAAGTTTTCGATATTTATTGTTTTATTTACAACGCTTCTCTTAATTCCTTTACACCTAACTGGGTTTTTATCTAGATATTTGTACGAGTACATCTTAGACCTTAAACCACAAAATTCTTCTAAAACTTCGCTATTTAACTCATCTTTGAATTTCCCTATTACCTTCTTATTTTTAGTAGTGAAACATTCATGATCTTTTGGATAATCACTTGTATCAAAGTCATCTATATTTTCTTTAATAATTTTAAAAGGATCTCGTTTCAATTCTAGAAAATAACTGTCTGTATCCATGTAACACAGATTCAAATCTGGATCAAACTTCTTTAATTTGTTGTAATAAAACTCGTACATTAGCAATTTTGAGAGGTCGAGAACTGAAAATCCTATGTAAATCGGTTTGTTAAATTTAACCTTTTGTTTGTACATGTGACTCGCTATACAGTTGTCGTCAAAGATGTTAAAGCATTTGAAATTTGTTTTCTTAGCTTGTTTCATTGAAAATTCTTCATTTCCAAGCTTAATATCACATCTGTTTCTCACATTTTCCATAGATTTTCCAAACACTGAGTTGTTCATCAGCTTATAAAAGTCCTTTTCAAAGTCGCTTGTAGCTTTGGTTCTCATGTTTGTGTTAAAATCAATGTATTCTTTCATAAAAGGCTTCTGATCGAATGCAATAACTCTATTCACATGTTTCAAAATCATACCTTGTTCCAAATAGAACTTCAAATTTCTCGAATGAACAACGTATTCAGTTTTATCCAGTAGAGTTGTGCAAAGTTTGTTTTTATAATGTTCGGGAGCAAGAGGTAAATCCTTGTGATGTTCGTGTAAATTTGTTGGATATCCAAGATCGACTTCGAGAATATAGCCATAATCTTCGTCGCCAGTGAGTTCTAAAATTGTTTCTTGCCACTCTTCTTTTGTATACGTTTTAGGATCCATCCACTTGATATCACTAAACGGCAGTTTTTGCATAAGACCATAACCATAAAGATTATTGGCATCGACGTACAACAGATAGCTTTCTGGTTTTGTCTTATCAAAATCTTTTAAATATTTGTTATTTGCTTTCACATATCGTTTAATACACTGAGAAATGCCTCCGCGAATACCTTTTTCGATCATCAAATACATATTATAATCACTAATTAATTGTAATTCTATCTTCGTTAATTTTAACATTGCGTCCCATGCGAGACTGGGAGCTGTTAGATAGTGTGCCGGATCGAGTTTATAGCAATTCAAACAAATATTCCTAAAATTTTCAAAGATATCAGCGAGCAATAGAACATCTTGAATGTTATAGAGATCAGAGTAATTTCCTAGATTTTTCTCTTTTAATTTGTTCCAAACATTTAAGTAGTGTTGAAAATCTTTCTCAGATATGCTCTCATCTGTCAAAAGTGAATAGAAATCTTGAATTCTCAATTCTTCTGTGTAATCAAGTTTTTCAATACTGTCGATAAATTCATAGGGAAATATTCCTTTTCCAGATAGAATTTTAAAAATCTCGTCGTCGTCATTTGGCTGTCTTTCTATTATCTCATTCTGTCCATCTTGTATAAAATGATTTGTATGTTTGAAGTCTTCTCTCTTTAGATTTTTAGCTAACTTTTCTATAGACGAGGCCATGAATCTGAACGTGTCTACAAACGAAAACTTGATGAATTTTCTTGGCTTATCACCTTCGAATTCATAGCCATATCCAGAATTTACAGAATAATTTATATATTTTTCATCGGTGTTTGCAATCAAATCAACATTTCCATATTGTTTAGCCAATTCTTTTATGTACAAATGAGTATCGTAATTTGACATATTGTGGCAGAAAACGGGAATATTCTGAGGAAATTTCAAATTTAGATTGCAACATGCATGAGCTGCGCCTCGAAACTTGCCGGTTAAATGACAATGATCTCTCACTTTATTATAACTCTTATCTTTCCAACTATCAGGAGTAAAACCATACTGAATTGACCCAACATCATAAGCAGACCATTCACAGATATGACAAACGTTTGAATTTTGATACGAAATTTCTTCTTCTTCTGTCAATTTCATAGGTTTCATGTTCTTAGAATTATATTTTTTCGCTATGTATTTCGATAATTTATTGAGTTCTTCAAACAATTTTGTCGGGACGTTTTTCAAATCTTCTTCATTTTTGGCACGATAACATATCGGTTTGTACATGCGATTGGTCACATTCGACACTAAATATAGAGTAAAACCATAAGGAATGTGCCTCTGAATCTTGGTTGTAGTCGATCTTTGTGGATTGTTCTTGCATGTCGGAATTTTTTCTAATATGCTCTCAAAGTCCATATAAATTACGTACGGATGGTTAAATTTCTTTTGATAATTAGTAAATTTAGTTGTTTGACCTGGAAATGGCATAATTGGCTTACAAACTTCATGATTTTTACAAATTTCTAAGTGATCTGTTAAATCTCCAGATTTGTAAAAATGGCTTAAACATCTTCTACACAAAAATTTTCTTTCTTTATGTTTAGACAACTGCGAAGAAACAAGCTTATTTAAATCGGTTATCAAAACATAATGAGATTTATCATCTTGTTTAACATACAATAAATCAATGTTTGTTTCAGCGTCATATTTTTCAGAAATTTGTAACGGAACAATGTTAATATTTTCATCAAAACTGTAGACATTGATAGACATTGTTGGATACTTATACTTGGAATTGTAGCTTCGTTTTTCAAATATTTGTATATCTTTCAGAGACATTGGATACTCAAAACCTGAAAATATTTCGTCATTCACAAATTTTTCGTATTGCTTTACACGTTCACAGTCTCTTTCTGGTTTTTCAAAAGCACATCTTATTGAGTAAATAAAGCAAAAATCATCTCTATTTTTTATATTTATACAAGCTTTTTTATCTTTGATATTCTTTGGTAAATCGATGTATGATCCTGCATTCATCATTTCGTGTTTGTTAAGGCTCAAAACTAGTTATTTACAACTTTTAAATGTCCATCCGGAACCTTTATTTGGATTATTCGTTTGTTCTCGATGTGTTAATTTATTAAATTGCTTAGTAATAAAGTCGTTTACGTCAAAGATTTCGTCTGCTTTGATAGTAAAATACATTAGACATGTTTGCGGTTCACCATTCACTAAAGTTCGTTCGTATTCACATTCCAAAGAGAGATAGCCCTTCATATTTTTAACATTTTCTTGAAATTTCTCGATTAAACTTTTAATTTCTGACCGCATAATTGAAAGATATTTGTAAATTGACATGGAATTGTCGTTCAAGTTTGTTAAAATGTATTGCTTGAAAAGACCGTGTATTGAGGATAAAACTTCTACATCAATGATATTTTCGGATTTTACTTTAAGAGTTTTATCAATTTCTTCGATCATTTCAGACTTGGTTTTATCGTTAGTACCGATAGCCAACTTTTCAGCTATTGAATGAAGTTTTTCATCATTAAATAGGTCGAGATTTTTCTTTTCAACTTTGAAATTTCTCTTTAATTCACGTAATTTCTCAATATTAAACATGTTTTCGTGATCGGCAATTTTATTTTCTCTAGCCCATTGTCTTAAATAATTTAGTTCATTATCGTAAATTTGCTTGTTTTTTTCATGACTTTTAGAATTATAATGGCGATCATAGTTTTTTCTTAAAATTTCTTTTTTGCAGAACGGACATGATATTTTTTCGCGCTCCATTTAGATAGAAAAATTTATTTAACTAAATGGTGCTTGTAAACCAACGATTGCGCCTCTCACGGCGTGATATCACTACGGATATGACGCAGGCGAAGCGATTATCGTGATGGTCGGTCTGTAGTAGCACACCTCGACTGTCATTGAAGATTTTTCCTTTATTCGTAGCAGATTTGACAACATTTTACAAAGCACAGCTTAAGAAAGTAGAAGCAAACAGCTATAGATTTGGTTAATTTTTCATTCCTCAGAGTAGATAGTAATGTACCGATCGCTTTTGGAGACGAACGACTGTAGATTCGGTTAATTTTTCATTGAGATTTGCTGTGTTATTTCTCAGCTTCCTTTATGGTACATTGAACAGTATTTTACATTGCTTTTCGGTCGGCTCCGAAAGTGCGCCAGGAACCCCATATTACTATCTACTTATATATATATATATATATATATATATATATATATATATATATATATATATATATTATGCTTCAGTAGTTATCACATACACAGAATAGAATATTTGCTACTGTTAATAGGTTAAATTTACCTGAATAATATTATATATATATATATAATATTAGTAAGGTAACCCAAAGGTAAGGTTATGATTTCCAGTTTACCCGAAACTGGTACAAGTTAGATAAAACTGCATTGAAAAACATTAAATTAAAAAAATAATACTAATTATTCAGTTGGCTAAAACAATGACCTATATTAAAATAAATAAATAAGTTACACATACCGGGTTGGTTCAATCGTTCGCCTATCTCTTTCCAGCAGTTCAACTTTACGTTTTGTCGTGGTATTTTGGGGTGTGATAGATCGTAGATGTTGGGGTAAACTTGTAAACAAACGATGAGTGCCTCGTGTTCCATTGCAGCCTGCTACCAGAATGAATGACTTTCCTGAAACAAAGCTTCAGTAGTTATCACATACACAGAATATTTGCTACTGTTAAATTTACCTGAATCAGAAAAACATAAAAAATTAAGCAAAAATTTGCTAGACCATAAGTTTGAGGTTATAAATAAACTATTTCAATGTTTGTTGTGTACAAAATAGTTATAGTACCAGGCGTTTCCCTTATATGTTACATGCGATAGTACGTCTACAATATTTTTTATATTTACCTGAAATAACTTCCTGCACGATGGAAACACGTGTGCTCGTGTTTGCAGATTGTTTTTTACGTCGACTGCTATACCTCACCGACGATGGCCGAGGTAGTACGAACACATCCGAAGGTAACCGCGGCTAAGAAACGGTTCTTCTGCCTACGCACTCTGTAGACGCGCCGCGCCGCGCCGCCCCAGCGGAACAAATTCCGCTCGACTTCTCCCAAGAGTTCTGGCAGCGGAATTATTCCGCGGCGGACGCGGCTGCGCGGCGCGGAGCGGCGCGCTCTAGTGTGCGCACTCCCATTTGAACACATGCAAACTATTAAGCCGGAATTATTTCCAAAAGGCGGCGCGGTTCGGCGCGACGCGTCTACAGTGTGCGCAATGCTTAATAATATACCTCATTAAGCGGCCTACGCAAGAAGGACGCTAAATTTACATGTAAAGAACCTTAAAACCATACCAGTTGTTATATTTTAACATGTTACATTTCTAAATATTCCTAGAGAAGGCACAGGCCGAGTGGTATCCTTGCATGGTCCACTTCAAACCCTCAATGATCCTGCTACATGAGATAAATCGAGCAATCGGCTCGTACTTACAGATCTTAAACTCTCTGGCCATCACAGCTGTCTGTCAGTAGTCCTTATACTAAGTATCTCTACATTGAATTGCACAAAACCTATAATTTCAACAACCCGCTATTCCATTATAGATAATATAATTATCAAGGATATTGCATATTGTATATAAGCTCAAAATCTGACGCTACCAGAGTGGATAAAAGCATAAAATATAAAAATGTTGAACGTTTATAGCTAAGTGTGAGCGTGCATACCTGTGTCAATCTAGATTAGTAGAAAATATTATCATATTATCATTTAAGGATAAAAATAATAAACTTTTAATAAAATAAAAACATTAAAAGTTAAAACAAGATAGGTGTATATATATATATATATATATATATATATATATATATATATATACGTGTTTTTATTCTTGGTTTGAGTTGTGTTTCTATGTTTTAATAATATAGTGTGTTTCTGATGAAGAGTTCTGAGAACTCGGAAATTAAAACAGAAGCACTGCATTTTATGTTTTTGTTTAAACTTTGAACTACTTGGAAGAGTATATAATAATAATATAAGTTTTTAACAATCAGCGATTACATTACAATTTCATATTAAATGAATTATACCCATATTAATTTCTAAGTTCAAAAGAAATACTTTAAAAGTATGTAAGAAAATAACACTGTCTTCAGCTAAAAGTTCCAGCAGTTCAGTAACTTTTAAATCCGGCTATCGAGAGTAGTCAGGGTTCCAAGTTTTTGTTAGATGTGTAAAGTTCGGCTGCTGTCGAGAATAAGTGGCTTCTATCTTTTAATAGCTACTTAAATATCAATGGTTGGCTCACAGCAGACTGTTTTTACATTCAAATGAAATAGGTTTTTTCGGGAGGACTGTTTCTTTTCATTCCTCCACGATCAGAGAGACAATTAATCAAATAAAGACAGCCAGATGACCAATGATGATGTATAAACTATCTTCTATTCTTTGGCCCTGTACACACATAGTTGCACGAAGTTGTATTGCCATCGAAAAGTTCAGAAGCTTAATTATAGATCATGGTGTATAAACAAGTCCAAAAACAGTCACAGAGGTGTCCGAGTCGTGTGGCTGTAGCATCCTTCTTTGCCGTGCGCGGTCTGTCTGGAGAGAGTCATTGTTTTATATAGCAGTGTACTCGTTTGACTTGAAGGACGGCCCAAGCTGCTAAATTAAGTATTTCAGTGTATTGAAATACTTACAACAAGTCATTGATAGTCTACGGCTATCGAGAGTAGTCAGGGTTCCAAGTTTTTGTTAGATGTGAAAAGTTTGGCTGCTGTCGAGAATAAGTGGCTTCTATCTTTTAATAGCTACTTAAATATCAATGGTTGGCTCACAGCAGACTGTTTTTACATTCAAATGAAATAGGTTTTTTCGGGAGGACTGTTTCTTTTCATTCCTCCACGATCAGAGAGACAATTAATCAAATAAAGACAGCCAGATGACCAATGATGATGTATAAACTATCTTCTATTCTTTGGCCCTGTACACACACAGTTGCACGAAGTTGTATTGCCATCGAAAAGTTCAGAAGCTTAATTATAGATCATGGTGTATAAACAAGTCCAACAACAGTCACAGAGGTGTCCGAGTCGTGTGGCTGTAGCATCCTTCTTTGCCGTGCGCGGTCTGTCTGGAGAGAGTCATTGTTTTATATAGCAGTGTACTCGTTTGACTTGAAGGACGGCCCAAGCTGCTAAATTAAGTATTTCAGTGTATTGAAATACTTACAACAAGTCATTGATAATAAAATAACAATGGCAAATCTTATAAAAATTCACTTGTTTTTATAACAACGTCCATATTAATCCACATAAAACAATACAAGAAAATCTAAAGTTTAAGACAATTTGATTACACATGTTTTACTGTAGTTGTTCCTTTTCTTCCGAGTCAATACCGCCGAGTCACGCTCATCAAGCAATATTTTGCCAGGGTATCGTATGAATATTAGAATTGTTACATTTTATATCTATGGACGGAGACCCTTCCATTAAAAATCGTGTCTCAATCACCGCTCCTGCTGATCTGTAAGATCTTTTTCCATCTTTATGCATAAACTAATATTGCCAGTGTTATCGTAATCAAACTATATTATTTTAGCGCAATTATCTGTCATTGTATTTTTCTGTCTTATGCCAGCTGCTTAATGTATAAACATCTGTCATTGAAATTTTACATCACTATACTAATAAAAGTTCCTACCTAGCAGATTATACAAATATAATTGTTTGTAATTTATTAATGCTTAACTCTCTTATAAACTCTGTTATACGTCAACGCTGATTAATAAATATTGCTAACATTCATTTGGAATATAACTATGAGTTTCAAGTTTCTGTAATTAAATCAAGAATTGTTTTTAATTTTTAACATGTCCTAAAATGGTCAATTTTAATAGTTATTATACTGGCTTACCGTCCAGGTATTTCATGCAAAGAATTCGTGAAACTACACCTACGAGCAAGTCATATTCCACAGGCAACGCAATACACTACTGGTATATAAGTACCTACACGTCAATATATTGTAGATGGATACATTATTATAGCAGATAAGCTTCTATTTAGTGTTACAGTTAGATCATGGTGTATAAACAAGTCCAACAACAGTCATGTTGTTACATACTTACATGTAACTTAACATGTAACATGTAACTTAACATGTAATTCGATCCTAAAATACTGGTAAATGAGTATAACTTTCTGATTTATGATTGGCTTATGTATAGAGCAAATAATGATTAAAATATTGAGGAATCATATGTAAATTAATCATATACGAGTATGCAACATCCACTTATGAAAATAGCATAAAACTGCATGTAAGTAAATCGCACTAAGTATCGATCGTCTGTAATGTACGAGTTAACTGAATAAACGAAAGACTCGTTCCAATAATAAGTAATTACCTCAATACCATAATAGATAAAACAATTTGGGTTATTACCACTGCTAAATATAAAAGAAACTAGTCTATGTTTTAATTAAAACCAATCTTGAATTTATTATTAGTTTGAAAAACTATTTTGAAAATAAAACATAAAACTGATCCACGATTGTAGTAAATACAGTACAATTATTTTAAGGCCTCTAAATAGCAATTGAGAATGTATGATTTAAGTTATTTTCTACAAAAAGTTCACTTTTCGTATAACATTAAATTGAAGGAATACGACTAAGGGCCTACACACCACGTAGGTTGTATATAGTATGACACCAGGTGTCGCATAACAGACTATGATGAGGTTGCATAAAAAGTGTGTTGTCTATTAGTGAATTCAATTTCACAATGTTATGTGATCAGATTGTCATACAGATTGTAAATTTAACATCTCCCAGCACACATAAAAGAAATTGAGTCAGACTGCCTCGTTATGGGATTCAATGATAATGAGCAAAATTCCATGAATGGACATACTTCATTACAGGACTCATTACATATTCCTTCTCAAGATATCATCTCATGATATATTCATAGTTGTGGTCAATAATTGAAATTTCAGATCAGTGTAGTATGTAAATAAAAAAGGCTACGTCACAAAAACTTATGTGGTATGTATTCGGATAGCTAGGCTACATTACCATTTGAAATTTTAAATGGTAATGTAGCCTAGCATGCTAAAATTTCTTATTATTATAGTTTGGCTAAAAATTTATTCTGCTATTTTTCCATGCAATTAATATAATAATATTTACTAGCTCTCAGCAAAAAATGCCTGAATTGACTTTACCATCACTAAACACAGTACTGCCTTTATAGAAATATGTTATCGGGGTGTCACTATTTTTGGACTAGTTATCCTTATCGGGGATCCAAATAAACTTCAATGTATGTCACTAGTACTTTCCTTGTTTTATACTGAATCAAAAAACATCGAATGAAACAAACTTCTTGTCGACAAATCGCCCCCAAAGAGGCCCAGGCAAGCGAACCTCCAAATAAGCCTAGATGCACGAATCACCACTTTGTAATACAAAATAATGTTCTTTTAGTTTTTTGCTTTCATTGATTTTCGTGCGCTTGGTTAATCTATAATTTCATCGTGAATAATTATCGTCGCCTATGAGATTCACTTCCAACCGAAGAGGAAAACTTTTATTGGCAGAACTCATGCATTTCATGGTGGCCATGCATTCTACTCGAATCTCGCCTACAGCGATTCCTTTCGGAAGGCTGAATACGATAAACATTTGTCGAAATGACACTTACATTTCCCAATATGTTTATTAAAGTGTGTTTTTTAATACTGTACTTTTTTCGGAAGGAAAACTTGTTAAAAGATAGTGGGCTCCGGACAATAATAAAATACCAAGAAGTTACTTGCAAAACTTAAATTCTACATATCAGTTCGTTTTTTAGATATAATGCGGAAAGACATACAGACAGATATGAAATGTTTTCAACCTGTCAAATGATAATATTTGTTTTACTGCAGTAAGTAAACAACACATACAAATCTGTTGACGGAACCCACGTTCAGGTAATAACTAACCATTGCAATTATTTTTTTTTTTACACACAATTTTCAGATTAAACATGACCGATATTTTTGATCATCATGTATCAATATTGCTTTGATTATTTTGAGACGAAATTGTTATTTATATTTACATATAGATCACTAACTCACCTACACAATTTGAACTTACCCACTGTTTATTATTTACAATGCAAATAATTATTGTTCTTTCATACAATTATGTACAGCAATGTACAATTATTTACGTACACAACAAAGTTTATCATTAAATCATTTAAGTCGTTTTACTTAAAAAATAACAATAGTCAGGTCGTTAATTTTGATAGAAGTAGAATAGTATGTTACCAAAAGGGTTTAAAAATTTCAAAATTCTTGTCTGTAATTATATTATGTTTAGCTTGAAATAATTTCAAAGTGCACTCAGACACGTAAATAGTAGTCTGATAGAAATACCCATCAGAAAATGTATAAAGAAACTTTAAAATTTAAGTGTGTAATGGTCGGTTTTAAAAGTGTCTAGGTAAAAATTATAACCTGAAATACAAATTATAATCTGGTATTTTTAACTCTTTTGAAACAATTATACTTTGAACCCTACAAAACCTAGAATGGTTTGGAATCGATTCATTACTAAACCATTTCATGAATAGTATTCATACAATAACTAGGTTGTGTTTCTGATACATTGAAATTATCAGAACTCTGTTGCGCTCTATACTCTTAGATAGTAAATACTTCTTATTTAAGAAATAATATGTGACTACTGATTGAATATTTATAAGTTCTAATATATTTCATTACAAACATTATCTACCCCTTTAAGTTTCAATTTTTTTATGAACGAATGTTGTGTTTAAACTGTACTTATGCCAGAGCAATAGGTATTTTCATAAATTTATTGGTTGCATTAAATGTTTTACAGCACCCTGTATAATATTATAAATGGTTTTTAAAAATTAAATACCTACTATCATTTTTTCAAGATACCGAGTTTTTACAATATCATTACATTAAATTTAATAGTTTCAATATAGCCATGTGAAGGATTTATTAGATCCCAGTTTGAATAATATCGTATTTATATTTAATTCATTAAGATATATTTACTTGGTCATGCTAGTGTAACATATATATATTATATACATATTACATTATATATATATATATATATATATATATATATATATATATATATATAATTTTATACGTACCTATTATTTTACAGACAAAAGGTAGAGCATTTACTTCATCTCTCAGTAAGTAAATTGTTCTTTCTCAAAACAATATTCACTGATAAGAAAATATGATGCGCCGTCTAAAGGCAAATTATTAAAAAAAGTCTTTAATGCGCGTAGTCGTGATGTATCACCTACTCTTGGATGTTATAACTTTACTCTTGCCCGTCAATAACACATCATAAGTTATTCTAGTATGTGACTCCGGCGTATGCTAAGAATATTTAATGTTTAAGATTCGTAGACAATACTATGTACTATAAGAAGCTTATTCCATTTCTTACCAAACAGTAAAGTCGTGACCTTTAAGAGTCCTACTCACAAGATCCGGTAGATTTGAAACAAGTATATTGAAAACAAAAATACCACAATTATGTAAGTAGATATGAATATATATACTTATATATATATATACTTATGTATATATATACACACATACAAGCCCTCATTATCTGGTTTATTTATTCAAATGTAGCCTATCATGTTGTGGCATAATGTTACAATCATAAATGTTCGTTTTGTGTAAAATAAAGTAATGTTCCGGTAATTCAGTTAAGGTTACACATTTATGTAGATTTTTCAACTAATCTAGTTACGATAATTCAAAACCTGATACATTAAATAAAGTGCTAAGTATCAATAAAATCAAGCAGTTTTAGTTAAATGGAATATGGTCACTCAAGTTTCTTACAAACTGAAGTCCTAAATATTTTATGGACCAATTGAATCGTAATTACATCTTTCCAAATAAGACGGTTAGAATTTTCTCCCATCAAATAAATATAATATTCATGAATGTGTGAGTATTACCCACACAAAGGAAGCAAGACAGAACACAATAACATATTCAGATAATTGAGGATGGACAAGCTTCTGACAGCAATGTGATTTACTCTAACAGATGTGCACATAATTTCTTTAGGTCAGACCAACAATTTACTATTGGGTGAGAAAAGTTTCTCAATACAGTTAAGAAATATAGTTGTATAGTTTCTATAAATAATTAATTCAACACAGATTACATAATAGTAATACGTAAAACGTACAAGAATATTATAACAATAATTTTAGCAATTTTTGTCAAACAAAATCATTAATAACTATAAGAATTTTATTTAAAATCAGAAGGGAAGCAAATTATTTATTTAATTATTATATTGAATGTGTTGACGTGTGAATAAAATTTACCACTATTACAACAAAAAGTAATTTTGAATTCAACAATAATTTCCTTCACGGAATGACCTTAAATATAGCATTCTGAAAATAAATTAATGGATTAAAGATTAATCACTACATTTATCTGATACTTTCTAAAAAAAATATTGCGTAACAATAATATATTAATTATATTTCTAATCGAATTATACACATATATACAGTTTGAATTTCACTGTAAACAATTCTTGAACTACCGTGGTTTTATAACTATTCAAATATATTCATAAATTACCACTATCATTTGAATCCACAATATTTTTTACAAATCCACTTGTCGATGAGCGTAGATGTATTGTACCGGTAAAGCGATATTTAGTGAATATGGCTTTTATAATGCGAGTGGTTTGTCTGTCACTATTTATTTTATTAAGTAGCTTTAAACTAGTGTTATCAGATCGGATATCTCCATCCACTATCCATAAGTCAAGTGGTTAAAGCACACATCTTCCATAAAGCGGATTATCCTCAGGTTTCGAGAACTCATTGTTATATTTCCCGTCAATTGATAAATTCCTATGCAAATTTTAAAAAAGCGTTTTGATTCTTGATTACTTAACATTTTCATGTTTATATATCTGTGTTTGTATAGTGTCATCAAAGTATAACAGTACTCCTAAAGGTTAGTACAGGATATTTTATATTATGCTCCCACAAAAGTTCTGAGTTCTACAATTGAACACGTCAACTCTTAACATAACATTTGTTGAAAAAAGTAAAAAATACGGGATGTTGTTGCATTACCTCTGAATTAACCTCAAAATAAAGATAAAGTAGTTAAAGAAAAGTTTTATTTTATAGTTAAATCTGCGAATATTGAAATAAATAAAGAAACAATGATTTATTTCCAATTATTTCTTACATAGCTATATACATACATAAAACAACTGGAGATTTCCTGGCCGCTTTTACAAGTATTGTGGCCAGGTGAAAAAAAAAACAAATTTGTAATTTAAATAGAAATTAAAAATGGAATTATGAGTCTAGCATTAAAATTATAGTTGAAATAAATTTAGTTTTCTGCAGCATATGAAAAATTCAAAATTAGAAAAACAAACAGCTTTAATTTTTTTCTAAGCTTAAAGACAAACAGTTGTTATGACTATATAACAATACAATTTAAATATTGTTGCTAAAAAGTTTTGTTTACCTAACAATATAACTATCAAAATTGTCAAACTAACAAATTTAATATACATTTATAGAAAACACACTTTAAGGAAAAATGTACTATCGTATAATACTTTAACTAAGAATACTATTTAAAAAAACTTGTGTCATTCAAAGACAATAGCCAATCAAACAATTTTTTTAGAAAATTTATTTAAATTGCCACTGGATATAGCATTAATATTGGATAACTGGTTATAGTATTTTGGTCCAATGTACTGAAATGAATGCCGAAAAAATGACTTGTTTACTTTTGGCAATTTAAAGTTAATTTGGTGGCAAAATCTTGTCATAATGCAAATTTTCCAAACCAAAATTTCCGCTTCTAATAAAAAATATATCCTTAGCACTTTATAAATGAAAATATGCTGAATAGTATATTACATACGCAAATTTTGAAACAAAGGAAAAGAACTGTCCCTTTTTGACCCCTTCAAAATTATTCGCAAAAAGTAATTTTGAGTTATTCTAAGTTTTTCAATTAAAATTTTAAAGGTACCACCCCAACACACAGTTCCATACTGTAATTCAATGCAAAGTAAATTTGTCTGAGTAGCGAAGTACTAGAAACATTTCTCAAGAAATAAAACTTCCTTATAGCTTGTCTTATTTATTGTGTAGAATATCAACGTGTGCTTCTGAAGTAAACTTCCCATCTAAAACAATACCTAAATACTATATTGGTTTTAATTTCTCCAAAGGTTCACAGTGGCAATTTTGAAAATTGCATAATTTTGAGTGAAATATAGGAAATGGAATTTCAAAACCTGAAAAATGAAAATTCAAATATTTGGATTTATTTGTGTTGACTTGCATACGATTTTCGAGACACCACTCTCGAAAGCCCAATCATGGCTTCGTTTTGTTGAGAATAAAAAAGGGCAATATCGTCAGCAAAAGCACTAATGCTGCCTTCAAAATTTAAGTTTAACAAGTAGTTTATAAAAATTAGAAATACAGTTGCCGAGATAACCGATCCTTGCGGTACTCTGGCCTTAACAACCTTTGAAGTACTGAAAACTTTGCCTACTTTAACACGTTGTCTCCTACCAATAAGGAAAGATTTAAACCAACACAAGGGCATCCCTCTTACTCCTGCAGCCTGCAACTTGGATAGGAGAAAGCCTTGATCAAACAAATCAAAAGCCTTTTTAAAATCAATAAAAAGACCTGATTTCTTAAGTTTATTATTGAAACTACTGTAATTTTTTTCTGAAACTGCTATGAGAGCATCCTCTGTAAAACCAAATTGACAAAGGTTATAAAAATTTTTAGTCTGCATAACTTTTTGGAGTCTTACTACCATAATCTTTTCAATTAATTTTGAGAAAACTGAAAGGAAACTAATTTGTCTGAGATTGTCAGTTTTAATAAACAACTATTTTTGAAAATTGGAATAACAGAGCTTAATTTTAGATTTTCAGGAAATATTCCCTTACTAAAGCTAAGATTAATTAAATGTGTCAAAATTGCTGCTAGTTCAGGGATAGTAAATTTCAGTAAGTTGCACGGTAATATTATCAAAACCGGAAGATTTTTTATTTTTCATGCCTCTAACAATACTTATAACCTCTTCTTCTGTAAGAGGAGTTAAAAAGAAAGAGCGTGGGCAAGCGTACAATGGAGGTAGGTTCGTCGCTTGGACTTTACCCGGGCGGTCAGACTGTACAGAGATAAAGTAATTGTTTATATCTTCTGCGTTATCGGCTGGTTCTGTAATTAAAACTCCGTTAGTATTTTCTACCGTTTTATTTTTACTCTCACCAGTTAAGCTATTTATTATTTTCCATTGTTGAGCACTGTCTCCATTGCATCCCAATAATTGATTTTTTAAAAACTAAATCAAACGGCCTTCTTTTTTATATTTTGTATAATTTTCTACGTCTTTCAAATTTGTTAAAAATTTATTTCGTCAACCACGGACTCATTGATTTGGCTTTTGTAAACATTGAAGTAATTTCAACAGTTTTACTGCTACCACTAATACATATATTTATAATTTCATAAAACTTACAAAGGAATTATTTACATCATTATCCAAGTATACATCATTCCAATTAATTGTCTGTAACTTATTCTTAACAAGATTAAAATCTATAGCTACTTTCGATAAATCAGAAATTTGAACAGAATTTACAGATTGGTTTACATATTTTGTTGGCGCAATTTTAAAATTTACAGCTAATAAGCAATGATCAATTATACCCTGATCAAAAACAAAAAATTATTTATATACTTATTCCTTACAAAAATAGTCTATTATTGTTTTCGATGAATTGGTATCCTTGTAGGACTGTCAATTAAAGATACAAAACCGTTGTTATTTAATAAACTTTGATAACTAATTGAGGTTTGAGTTTTTGCAGTAATATTTATATTAATGTCTCCAACATAAATAAAATTGTTTTTTAAGTTTTCGATTTCGCGCTTCAACTCATTTAAAAATGTATTTTCAGAATATGCATATACAGTCATATACAAACACAAAAATTTTAAAACAGGTAGATTTAAATTTAATATCAAGAAGTAAAGCATCAGCTGATACCATTTCTATGCGCAACTCATTACAAACAATACTTTGGTCAACAAAACATAACACACCGCCCGCTCTATATCTACAAATTATATCCTAGTATATTAAAATTACAAGATTTGTCAGACGAAATCCAAATTTCACTGAGAATTAAAAAAAAAATATTTTTCGCTTTATGTGTTCTAGCTCTATCATAAAGTTGTTCAAATTTGACCTCATACTTCTTATGTTTGTATATAGAAATGTTTCATAAAAACAATTAAAGTTTAACTTGTATTCAGTAGTGGCAGGTCCTTATTTAATTAATTATCTAGGAAATAAATTCACGTCATAAATCAATCAGTTATCTTATTTTTCCTTTTTCGGACAAATATAATTTTTAAATAAGGTGATGCATCAAAAATGCATATACTATCCTAATCTGAATTATAATTGCACATGTAGTTTAAAAAATTGCCCACGCTAAAATGAATTATCCAGTATCCTCGATTTATTTTTTATGCTTTATTGTGTACTTCAGGTTTCACGAAAAACGTCTCGTGCAGCACATTCCATCGAGTGTCAAGTGAAAAAACTATGCAAAACATCAGCTTTACGCCAATTTTAGGGACAATCTGTTCTTAAGATAAGGTTGTACTGGCGATAATCCTGCCTTACATGAGCAATGTTAATACTTGTCAATTATTTTACTTAGTTCTTAGTTAGTTAGCAGTTTGTTTTTTAGTTTACCGTTTTTAAGTTATAGAAAACGTCTAACTGTAATAATATAAATATTACGCACTAATAAATACATTTATTTAATTAAT
Organism: Homalodisca vitripennis; assembly: GCF_021130785.1. NCBI lineage: Eukaryota > Metazoa > Arthropoda > Insecta > Hemiptera > Cicadellidae > Homalodisca > Homalodisca vitripennis. The sequence goes on along the minus strand of NW_025780262.1, from coordinate 1,913 downwards.
TAATACTACGTAATTATAGCACTATATAGATTTCAACTATTGTAAATGTATTTATTCAGAAATAAGTATCACTTGGTCGAAATTTACAATTTAAATACTGAAAGTTTACACACTATAAAAGAAAAACTAGAAAGAGGTTGGATGTGTATTAATTATATCTTTAAGGTAAGACATCTCTCATTACACTACGCTCAGGAATAGCGCAATGATCGTGCTTGAGATATTTTTACTACAGCCGACTCTTAATTAATATTTAAACGAATGTGTGTTTTGTTTTTCTCCAGCTCTCGATGGACTTCATCGAAGATTTTTCAAGGAAATATCTACGTGACTTTCATCTCTATTTCAAATAAATAACTCAAATATCTAAAAATAGTCTAAACTAGTAAATATTGACGCACGTTAGTACTCTCGGCATAGTGACTCAAGCAATCTCACTCGCGCAGTCACTGCCATAATATTCTTCCCTACAAATCATCGTCTGTGTTCCCCGTTAAAAAGGAACAAAATTTTATTTTTACTGGCTGAAGACGCGTGGTTTGCTATGGAAAGAATATATAAATTTCATCAACTTTTGTATTACTTCCAAGTATTATTGCGTAATATTGAACACTGTATTACATGAATCAGCCATTCTTATTTTTAAGTTTAACACCTTGAAACTGTTTAAACGATCTTAGCATTGCAGAATCATTAACAGAAAGTCAGAAGAACCCCTTATTATTGTCCGCTACCGGGTTATTTTCTAAATTTCACTTCTTGACTGTTGTGTTAGCCCTACATCGGGTGCTAAACAGAGTTTTCCTCAGTGTATTTTTTATTATTAAAAATAGTACTACTTTTCTGATGTTGGCAGTCGTTTCCCGCAGTGTACTTCACGAGCATCTTTCGGGGAAGCGAAACAATAGTCTCCCGCTTATATTTGTCAAAATCTGTCAGTATGAGGTCTACTTCCGTGCGAGACTGGACGATTCCTCCGTAAGCGCCTGATGTTGTGTTTGTAGTGCTTGGACGAAATCTCCGTGAGAGCCTTATTGTGTTTAGTTTTTAAGGAGTAATAATCCGTGTGCGCCTAAATGTGTGACCTGGGATGGTATCTTTTTAAGTTTTACAATATATTTTATTTGAATTTTTTGAAATGGAGAATGAAGACGAGAGACTTGTCAGTACAGTACCCGTGTGCTAGGGATGCTAGTGAACATTTCAGTACTGTTTACGGAGTAAACATTGTCGTTATAAGAACCAGAAGGAAAATGTTTTGAAACTTTGTGTAGTGTTTAAAAAATTTTTAATAAAGAATACATTTTTATTTCAGAGTAATAATTGACATTACAATTGTATAATATCTCAAGAATAGAAGTAAGTTGTATTTGTAAGAAGCTAAAAAATAACCTTATTTCCATATATTATTACAGTAGGTTAAACATTTTTACAATTAATTGCATTATTCCTTAAAATAAATCATGTTGTTATTACACAATAACATTTTTTAAGATTGTGAATTTTTTATTTTGAAAAATTCATTATATAAGAGAGTAATATTTATTTAATTTCAAAAAATGAATATATTACATTGTAATTAAATCAGTATGAATATTTAAAACAAATAAAAACAGCTTAAATGACTATGATATCCATTATTCGCTGACCTGGAGGAAACCTCCGTGAGCGCCTGACGGTGTTTTCTAATTTTAAGCGCCTGATGGAGGGTTAATTTAAATAAATTCATTATTTCTAAAAATAGTACAGACCTACATTTTTATTCCAATAATGTTGTTTCCAATACTACGTGTGTAAGGAATGGTACCTTTGATTATGTAACGTAAACATAAGCTATAAAAAAGCCTTGATTAGTACATCGTGTACCGTAAATGTATTGATTTGTTATTTTTTTATTCATTCCAAATTAATTC
>NW_025780261.1:0-50551 GCF_021130785.1 Homalodisca vitripennis | reverse complement strand
GATTAATTGTTTCCCCGTTTCCTGCGAAGTCTACGGAGTGAGGAAACCTATGTGGAGATGATGGTCTTCGGGATCTCAGCGATTCCAGTAAGTAAATTAATCTATTACGGCTTACCTAAGCTAGCAATAATAATCAGTACAGATTTAATTAATAGTTCTTCATATTCAAAATTTATGTTTGTATTTTTTAGAGGAAGGGCACAGATATTAATCAATTTAGTTGAAATTTTGAAAATAATTGGGTAATATATTATCGATTTAAATTTAAAGCATATTTGGAAGACGTAATTAAATTTAATAGTGATTGCATTCGATCTAGGCATCAGTTCAGACTATCATAAAGGCAGTGAATGAAGCTAACAGTCCACGTTAACTGCTACTTTATTCTTAGTTAAACGTATTTTAATTATAACTTAACCTGTTTAAATACAATAGAAGCTTTTAAACTAACATGTATTAGTATAAACTAATATTAGATAACCTAACCTCGTGTTGTTAACGTGCGTTGGAAGCCGTCTGGGCGTCATCAGAAATTGGCTGATAATTAATTATAATTGATTGATTGAATTTAATGTCAATTTAAAATAACTAGAATAATAATAACCTTGGACATCGGACTCTGAAAAAATATAGAGTCGCATTGTGCTAAATTTTTCATGTCAGGGTCAAAAGACGCCGCGCATTTTGACATACTATAAAAATTAAATAATTATTGATTATTTATTAATTATTATTGATGCTAGTATGAACTTACAACATAAAGTATGTTAGATCAAAGGAAAATTAGAATTGAACGGTTTACCGATTCAATACGTGATACACTACGCTAATCTATGTAATTTCGGGGGGATTTAATTCGATATTTTTGATGTAAGGACTTAACGAAATTTTTGGACTTTACTGGATCTACTGTATGGGTTGCTATGGCGGTGGTGTGAGGAATAGCTTCGTGAATAATTTCAATATTAAAACTTATTATGACTTAAAAGTTTATTCATAAACTCAGGAACTAAATTTATCCGAATTTTAAATTTTTATAAATATTAAAACGCTACGTGGATTAGTGCGTATAACTGTGATGACTTCGTTAGACATTTGAAGTGATATTGCGTAAAGGGTTTGATTTAATGACGAGTACACTAAAAAAATTACATTGATTAATTGCACGTGACCCATTTTTTAAAATTATATGAAGAGTTGAGTTAGTGTATGGAATTTCCATTTCCCCCTTTGGGAAAATTTAGATTGGCATTACACTATGATACGCGTATCCTCTTGAAAAAGGAAGAGAAGTCAATATGAAATGAAAATCCGCGGAAAGGGGCCTACTTCCGGTACGGTTGAGGGATTTAAGAGAACGGCTGACGATGTAGTGTTTAAGGCAGGTACGCTGATTGATCAGGCTGTTTTAGCTTCCTTAAATGTCGATGAGGAACTGGAGGCCTGTGAAGATAAAAATAACAGTCATTGGCTGCCTCCGCGAATGAAATATGAGGGGGGACTATACAGACACTGAAGGTCAGCGTCTTCAAGCCAGGATGTGGCATAACTATTTAAGGCGGGACGTAATCCCATAGGCGGCATTAGGTGACAGACGTATCGCAAAACGTCATGAGGTGTTAATGGATAAGAACCAAAAAACTGTGTGGGACGCGGCCGGCCCGAAGCCAAGAACGGGACGCGGCAAACGTCGAAGCTGAAAATTTCAACAGCCGAGCAGACCCCGCGGCCCAAAAATGCGGCTGTGAATATCGCTCCCAGAGGCAAACAAGCCAATCACCGTCGGTGCACGTGCGCGACAAATAGATTCAACCGTTCGCGAGCTCACCACAACAAAATTTTAACTTAACGTCATCCGACATAGTAGAGGAGTGGCCTGTGTATAAATGGGACTTACAATTTGACGGCCAATCACAGAGCGTAGGGGGTTTCTGCAGAGAGCAGAAGAACTGCGCAGAGCTCGAGGGGTCACCATCAACGAACTGTTTTGATTCGGCAGTGGATTTGTTCACGGGACTGCCTAAACGTCGGTATCGATCACGATTGGGCCGTTCTCAAGATCTGGGGGGAACAGCTGTGTAGGGATATGGAACTGGTCTTCCAACATCCTGACCATGACATATACCTACAGCAAGAGATATTCCATCGAGTTCAAAGACGAAACGGAACCCATTGACTTATTTATCGCTGCGAGGGAGGGGTGAACAGTCGCCTGGGTCAACACCAGTAGTGGAATAAGTAAAGCTTAGGCAAACTATTGATAACTTACTCCCCAGCTGCAAGCCCGGACTTGCTCTTTTTGATGTTACCTCTCTTGAAACAAACTGAGAGTGATGGGAAGAAAGGCACGAGCGGGACGCTTGAGGTCCGTCCACCACGCGTGCGGTAACATCTAAAGTGGGTGTACTCGAGCCAGACTTAGCATATCTCCCTCCTCCTCGGGGCGACTCGGGCAAAGCCAGTCCAGCCTGAACGCAAGGTGTTCCAGGCAGCCAATACTCAGGATATTACATGTTTTTAATTGTCATATGAAAGGGCCACATCTCTCGGGATGCAGGAATAAAGAAGGAGGACCGTCTAGCGAAATACGTGCTGGCGTTGCAACAAAGGCAGGCCACATACAGAAAGATTGTAGAGTTGACTAGCTCTAAAAGACCTCATTTCGGGAAAAGGGAGCGGGGTAATGTGGATCCACCGACACGAAGCCACGGGAATTTAAAGGAAAGCTGTTCGCAGCTACCTACCAAAGGTGAACCTTAAATATGTGTACGACTCGTAAGAACTGCACTACCTGAGAAGCAGGGTCAGGACCGTCCCCGGAGGCTTTCGAGATGTGGGTGATGAACTTGTAGCATCGGTAGAATAGACGATGCAGAGGGAAAAGGTCCTAATTGACACTGGAGCGCAGGTTTCCCTCGTAAAAAGAGGAGCTCCATCGCTGAGCTCACCAAAACCAGACGTAATTTTGAAAGGTATTTCTGGTTAGGAACATTGAAAACTTACGGTCGACAAAGAGTTGACTTTAAAATGAAACCGGGCGGTTGATGTGGTAGGGAAAATTTTGTGGTTTGGGAAATCCTCCCTAAGGATACCTAGCCCGTACTTGGTTGCGATATTTTTGGGAAAGGAAACGGAAGAAATAAATGTTGAACATGGTCTACTTCGGTGTTATGGTGGAGACATTTGGTTAAATCGGATAAAGACAAGGGGAGGGCCGTGCCGGATCCTAAACCGTCCCTCAGCTAGCTGTGCACCTCCTCAAAACCAGCAACGTTAGGTTGTACTGCTGTAGCGATCGTTGAAAATTCCGCCCCGGTGTGAAAAGATTATCCGTAGTGAAGACTACCGATGTGCCACCGGTTCCGACGACTTAGAAGGAAAGGACGTTGTGATAGAACCCCCTGACTTTATCATGCCGGTGGTATTTCTTGCTCGAACCCTGGACAAAGGTAAAAGGAAACCGCTGTTGGGTAAGACCGTAAACGCAATGTGCTGAGGAGTTAAACTCTACCCAAGAACTTGATGTTAGGAAAACGCTCGACAGAGATTTCAACCAGTGCGAGGGCGGAAAATCCTGTGCGGACAAAAACTACTAGTTTTAGCTGGACAGTCATGGTCGTGGAACTCCAGGAAATACTGATCGGAAAGGACTACCTTAGAAAATTTTGATGTAGAAGTTTTTTCATGCCCAATGGGAAAACTAAAACAAAGTAACCTCGAAATTTGGTAGTACTATTGATTACATTGACCCGAGAAACGACACGGTGATCTTGCTAGGGGGAACAAAAACGATGTTGACAAGTGTGCGCCTTAACCGTTAACCCTGAAAACAAGCATTTGAAAATTTTCGGTGACGTGGAAAGCACGAGAGTAACTGTTCTGTCGATATTTGACCGCTATGATCAAGACCTCAAATCCGAAACTTGGAGATGCCAACGGAATTCTTAAATCCAATCATTCAAAATTTAGCTTAAAAATAGAGATAAAAATTTCAAACAGGGTAGGATTGAATTTCTAGACCTCAAAAGAAAATTGACGCCATAACATGTACACAAAGCACGGGCTTGCATCTGATAACACAGGGTTAAAGTGAACTTGGGCCCATGTTTGTGCGCGGACATGCACTTATAGCTACAAAAGGCCACAGGCAAGAGTAGGCATGGTGAGTCGTTCTGACGAAGTCCGACTTAGAGGCGTGCTTCGACGAGAAGCTTAGGCATCTGCCAAGTCACGAGCGAGACCTTTGTGAAGTCCACCTCTCATGGGATTCAAAAATGTTCTTGCTCACAGTGAAGCCCAACTCTGGGTTGTACTTCGGCAGTGACACCCATTGTCATACGAACCCGGGGAATGCAGCCCCTATTTACAAAAAAGCGTATCGCGTACCATACCATCAGAAGGCCACACTTGACGAAATTAGTTAAAGATCAACTAAACAAAGGGTCTTCATCTGTTCTTGTCAGAGCGACCGTGGGCCATCGCCTGTAGTACTTGTGCCTAAGAAATCTCCGCGACGGTACCCCTAAAATTAAGGTTTTGTGTCGACTACAGAGGAATTAATGCGGTGCCACCCCTGACGTTGTACACCCTCTCCAAACATCACAGAAACACTTGGACTCACTTGGCGGTGTGCCGATGTCTCACGACGTTAGATCTCCGGTTTCTGGGTCATCACCAGATTCGAGTTGACGAAGATAGCCGAACCAAAAACAGCATTCATGTCCCCCGGCTGACATTATGCGTATCAGCGGTATGCCATTTTGGACTAAACACGGCTCCCGGGCCACTTTCCAAAGATAAATGGCTCAGTGTTAATGGGCTTGAAAGGTGAGAAAATGCCTTGTCTACTTGGAATGACTATAATTTTGTTTTTCCCAGGGAACTTCCTTTCACACCTGGAGCCCTTCGTGAAGTGCATATCGAAATTACAAAATGTGAAAACCTGACAGTACACTTAGTAAATGTATTTTTGTGGTCCATGAAAGGTCAGCTATCTTGTCATGTAATCACTAAGAAAAGGTGTTGCAACCAGATCCTGGAAAGAGTATCGGCTGTAAGGGACTTTCCTGTGCCCCACTACGGTGAAGGACGTGCGCTCTTTCTAGGTTTGGCTGGCTATTATCGGGCACGTTTCATGACGGTTTTGCCACCATTGACGTCCACTATTCGAGTTGACCCAAGCAGGATAGCGAATTTGTTGTGGGACACCAGAATGTCAGGAGGCTTTTGATCTCTTTAAAGGACAAAACTAATTATCTGCCCCTGTGTTGGATATACCTGACTTTACAAGCCGGTTCATATTAGCGACAGGGACGCGAGTACTGTTGCCTTAGGAGCAGTCCTCTCACAGGAGATAGTGGGCCGGGGAACACCCCCGTAGCGTACTGTTCTTGACATTATTCCCAGCCGAGAAGAACACTACTCGACATCGAGCGCGAACTTACTTAGTCTAGTCTGGAGTACAACTATTTTCTGTTGCTACATTGTTGGGGCGTCCTATCAAAAGTAATCACCGATCACTCGCCTCTAAAGTGGATGATGTCGCCTGAAGGACCCTAGCAGTAGGCTGATGAGATGGTCGTTGCGACTAGCTGAGTTTGATTTCACGGGGTAGAACATAAAGCCGGAAAAAAACACACTAACGCGGAAGGGCTAGTCGCGCAGTGCGAGCTGGTGAAACAGGGAAAGGGCTCCCTGTCGTTGACCTTGAGTTAAATCTAGAACACGTCAAGCCGGAAGATCCGTAGTTAAGGGGTCTGAGGAAAAGCCAAGAACTTCCGGATGAGCCCGGAGAAGGTCCTTTTTTTTGGTATTTTTTTTTGTAACGTCTTGAGCTCGGGTGGAAAAAGAAAATTGTGAGGTACCAACTTTTCCCTGTAGTCCAGGAGAAATAATTAGGATCAATCATGATTTTGCCCACAGCTGGACAAACGCCGCCCAGTGGAAAAACACTAGACCCGGGTGAAACAGAAGTTCTTGGGTGGAGAGGTATGGAAAGAGGACGTTTGAAAATTACGTCCAGGGACATGTCGTAGGGCTGTTAACATCGAATACGAATTACGGTAAAGCGAAAAGCGGGCCCCCCTGGGTGACTTCTTCAAAAACGAACCCCAGGAGCCCTTCGAAAGTGATAAGCGGGCAGATATTGTTGGTCCTCTGCCCATTAGCGAATCCCGCAACGTTTATAAATTCTCAGTGTTTATGTGTTCCTTTTCCCAAAAGATACTGTGAGTTAGTTCCACTGCCAGATCCGACCACCGAAAAGTGTTTGCTCGTAGCACTAGTGCCAGAGTGTGATAACCCAAGTTTTTTGGGCTGTGCCAAAGGCCTTATTTAGAACCGATTTCAAGGAGCTTTAACTTTACATCCGGCTTAATTAAAGACTTATGCAAATTTCATGCACGTTCGAAAAATCCAAACCCCTTACTGTGTTTTCATCCTCAGAGGTAATGGCAGACTGGAAAAGCACGGGTCCCAAAATTCCACTGTTGATTGAGAAAGTTGAGTCATTTTGTTAACCGGAAACCCCAGACCAAATTTTGGGAAAATGAATACCTTGCCTTATGTCACCATGGCCTATAAATCCCAATCTCATGAGAGAGTACTTGGGTATTCTCCGTATGAGTTTAATCTTATGGTTCGGAAAAATGGAGGTTTCCTATGGAAGCGGATCTGAAAGATTTTACGGATGAGACCGATATGATGATGACAATTCATATCGAAGCACTCCGGGAGAAACTAACCCGGAAGCTTACAAGGGAAAAAATTGCAGTGCTTAAAAGCAGAAGCCCCGGAGGCCGGATGATAAGTCAGTGAATGATAAGAAAGCCTAAATCAACCGAATTTTCCGCGAAGGGCAGTTTTGTATTATTGCATGTACCCGAGTATAGGAGGCCGAGCATCGTGTAACGGAAAATTATTCAAAACTATGGAAAAAAGGGGGACCATATCCATGTATAGAGTGGTTTCACCTCTACATGTTGTCCTTCGACTACGGGAAAGCGAAGAGGGTCGTCAGTGCACCGTGAAACCCGTATCAAACCTTATAAGAACGTCCGCGTCCTTCGACCGGCAGAAAGGAAAGCAAAACCCCGAGATAGGTTCCAGTGATGAAAGCGGTAGATGATAGGTGGTACTGTCAGAACTTAACGGAGATGTAAAAGGGTGACGATTGAAAAAACCCAAGCCCCCCGGGGTAGCCAGGTAGCCGGGCCTGCAATGATCGGACGCCCAATACGGAGTAAGAAAGAACCGCCCGAAATGGGGTGACTTTGTCTAGACTTTTGAAGAGCTTTGGAATAAGTTGGGGAGTAGTGTTCGCTACCTAGGGGCCTGGGGAAAAGGGTTTGGAATATCGAATTTGATCGTGGTCACAATGAAATCATAGATGTTCTGTTGTAGGCCTGTTTAGGGCGTTTTGTTTGTATCTGGAAGGTGTCCTCTGCTTCCACTCAGGGTGGGTTTCATATTCGAGAAAGAAGGGGGAACGTTTTACCTTACAGGACAGCTACTGGACTGTGGGGCTCCAGTACAAACCTGACAGAGAGGTGGAAGGAAGAAAAACAGAAAATTTAAGTATATCATGGTTTAAAAAAGTAAGAGGTCAGTATGATGGTTTTTCCAAAATCTTCTCTCGCAAAAAAACAGCTTACATACCATAGTGTCCCATGACCTGAAACCAGTTTCAGAATACGAATATTATGACTACAAAAGATGGTGACCGACTACGTTTTGGCCCCCAAAACGAGTGACTTGGTCCTCTGCTGGGCCGCTCCGTACCCAAAAGAAGCGCGGGTGCTGTTTTGATGGCCCGGTGGTCATGTACTAAAATTCCCTTTTTTTTTGTTTGGAACTGTAAAATTTTCGATAGCGATTTGTGAAGTTATTGAATAGTAAGATAGATGAGCCCCAATATCAAGGGAAATGACGAATGTATCACGGACACGACAGATCAATTACCTGTTCTTAGATAACATGCACCTCAGTAAATTTTTTTAAACATTCGAGGGTAATAAATAAAAATGATTTTAAATCTTGGGGAAAGCGTATCACCAAGTGTATGCATGACAACATGCTCAAAACTCCTGAACAGAATCCGTTTTCCATGTTTGTTTAATACTCTTTTCTCCAAATACTTAAAAAATTAAAGTTGTGCCTTGTCCCAGAAAAATTTAAAGATGCCAAATTTAAACCCTTGCGTACAACAGAATGAATAAAACTTCACCAAGCTGTAGAGGACTTGGCTGCAACTATGATTGATAGCAACCTATAACCCCCTCATCAGTTCCTAGAGGTTTTCCGGGAAATCTGTTAAAACAGGTTCTTAACAACCACCTGCCCCAAAAATTATTCTTAGACGTTTTAAGTTAGGGAAAAACCTCCTTAGCTTCTTATAAATTTGCAATATTTCAAATCGTATGCTACGGAAAACACAGCATAGAGGTTACTCATTAAGCTCCCCATTGAAAAATGATAACCAAGGTGGTATGAAGTTTTCAATGTTAATAAACCCTTATCTGTTTTTGAACTTCTTGAATGATGGTGGGAAGTTGGGAGGAAGTAGACGACCCAAAAAATTTAATAGTTTAGCAAAGGACAGACAAACCCTTATACCGTTATTTATTGACCATTACCGAACAGTGAGTGTTGTTTCGGCCCTTTAAACAGTAGTGTCTCCCTGTCGAATAGGGTTCTATTTACATGTTTACACCAACGACCACATAGTCCATTTGAACTTTTTTGCTGAAAGAGAAAAATTACGTGCGCGGTAGTGCACCTTTAGAAAGTGATATCCGGCCTGAATCCCCAGTCCTAAAATTAGAACTCCAAAACCCGATGGATCTTATACTACCTCGGGTTTTGAGGGGCCCAAAGTAGTATTGAATTGCTTTAGACGGCGATGCTGGTCTAAAGTTAGTACAACCCTTCTGGGAAAGGGGTGGGTGAAAAAATTTTCCGAATTCGGGTCGATGTGACTGATTGCGACGGGGGTTACTGGATGCCTGCCGATTCCCCTTCGGCAGCTCCCTGGCACCCTCGAGGATTTTGGAAAGAATAACTTTTCCTGAAGTAGATGGGATATATTAGTAAAGAAATGACCGAACTGTTGAATCCCGGACGTGAATGATACTTTGAAAAGGGTCCTCCAAGCATTGGATGGTTTACCAACTTGGCCACTCTAAAGCGTTTAAAAGGAGTATTCTTAGAGAGTACTTTCCAGCACCTCAGAGTCAATCGTTTTTAAGCTTGTTATAGTTTAAGCGGTCATATTGAGTGGATCTCCGATTACTGTTGTTAGGAATTGTTGGGGTTTTTATTCTGTTTGAGATACTCGAGTACGAAGTTGCCAAAAATTCTGCTCCGTGCAGCCTGAGGAAGGTAGCCGACAAGGCAACCCCCCGAAGCCTACCGGGAAAAAACCCCAAAAAAAGGATGCGGAACTCAGAAGACCCTTGGGACCCAAGTCGATTGTCCCAGATGAGCAGAACCGTTTTAGAGAGAGTAAAACCAACCAGCAACGAGAGTGCTCTGCCCAAAAGGAGGATCTTTGGGTATTATCTTTGCATAACCGAAATCCAAGCTTGGTGTGTGCTAGACGTTACGGATATGTGTCAGACGTAATGAGGGATCCTACGAACGTAAGTGAAAATTTAATATTGTGTTGAGCTCCAACCTGAATGAGGACCTTTTCGAAGTTGTTTCGAGATTGATGTGTCTCCAGTGTGGAACTTACAAGGGGGGTCGACCCATGGGAGCACTTATCATAGGCCCCCTTGACACGGAAAAATCGAATTTTTCTTAATTATTTGGGACATGTACCCCCAGGGGTTTAGTTAGTAAGTGACAAGATTTTTGCCATTGTTTCGTCCATAGTAGAAATTTGTAACATTTGGTAAAAAATTTAACGGGGTTTTATATTAATGTGTTAAACGAGTGTCGTAGGGTTTCGTTTGGAGGCCCCTTGGTAAGGGAGAATTTTTCATAACATTAATATTATGATCAATATCCAATGAATTGGATATTGGGGGTGTCCACAGAAAGTAAAGCCGGCACCACTTCCCCTTTTATACCCTTCCCATCGGGCTTTCCCCCAATACTGGAACTGTGGATGCCCTAAGAAAAATTTAAATAAATTATTAAATTATTTAATACATGATGAGCACACAGCAATTAATACTGTGGTTTTAAAATGCCTTGCTGTGGGATCTCCCCCCGGGCCCATCAGCAAGACAACCTTGCTTGTACCGATGCCAGGCCTACCAGAAATGTTACGCAAGCACTTTTACTATTATTTTTAAACTAGCTCACGATAAATACTAAACTCCAATAGTATATAGATAAATTGTTTAAGGAATCTATCGGTTGTAAATTCGTGAATTTTTGCTGTCAAGTGAGCCTAATTGTATTGCTGTTTTAATGTGTTGCTATGTTAATCGTATGGCATGCCTCTAAATTTAGTTTTCTAAGCTAGCAATTTAAGAAAATATCAAGGTGTGGGTAACACTGTTGTTGGGGCACTGCTAGGTGGATTTTGGCATGCCAAACGACTTTAGGTTTCTGGGTTATAAGGATTCTAGTTGCCTCGTTTTTTGGCTATTAATGCAGTATATATGTCTATTGTATATTGGTATTTTTTTTTTAACTTAAAATGTTGTATTCTCCGTTTTAGTAGTAAGACCTTGTGACTTTAACACTGTTCCCCCCCCCCAATTTTTTTAAAAGGGGTGACTTCTGACCTACGGCTGGCGGCCGGAAGGTGAAAGCCCATGCTGGGCCCTCACCTATAAAATACTGGGCAAGTAGCGGTTAAAAAAATTTCCTTTTAATCGACACACTTAAATACCTTTTTTATGTAATAATTTTGGATCTTAGCAATTCACTGTGGTGGTGCTTTCCGCACCAAAAAAAAAAGGAGTAGGAAAACTATAATTAAAACGATCTCCTCCTTCTCCATAATCACAAATAGTTTTGTTGAGTCACTAAGCGGTTGTTGGGGTTTTAAAGCCTGTTTGGTTGCTAGTGTGTAGAGGTTGTCTTTCTTGTTTGTGAGCGTCTTTAATATTAGAGTGTCACCTATTCAACACAACACCCCTGTTACTTTACTTATTATGTTAAATTTTATTTCTATTTTTGAAAACGAAATTTGTTATTGTTTTTTTTAGGGAGTATGTTAGTCAACCTTGAATTTGTAAGGGGTTTATTTTTGGGGAAATTTAATGAAGTTTTGTTTATTGACTTTCTGTGGAAGGGAGAGGGCCACACCCGCGCGACGTTATGTTTGCTAAGTTTCCATCGATTTTTTAGCAAGATAATGTTAGTACAAATTTAACTTCGAAAGCGAGTCGATTTTAAAGGACAGTCCAACATTTTTTTTATTTTTTTTCTATTTCAATATCTATAATAACCCAGTTGAGATTAGCTGAAACAAAATTCCTGAATCAATTAAATAAAAAAAACAAAAAAACAAGGGGACACCTGTAGAACTTGGACTTACCGTTTTTTGTTACCTTTTATGCTGAGGACAGCCATGGTCTAAGGGGGTTTGGAGGGGTGGTGGTGAACGGCCCATTAAAAGGAAAGCCCCCTGACCTTTGGACCCCCCCACTGTGCAGGGTCAATATTAAAATTATTGACCAGTGAAGTACTACAGTATTATTAATTGTAGTATTACCAACCAACGATTTCTTCATTGTTCTAAACCAGTAAAATGTAAGTACTTTACCCTTACAACAAATATCTACCTCGTCACCTTTTAAATTATTAAAAAAAGGAAATAAGGGAAAACAGTGATATTATATATTTATTTAAAAGTAAGATATAAGTCCAAAAGTAATAGTTGCTCGAAATATTCTAGTAGATTCAAAACTGATGTTGTTAAAAAGCGGAAGTTGCCCGAAAAACCCCCGTGGCAGCTTTAGCTGCAGTGGCCCCTGAGGAATTTGTTGATTCTGCTGACTCCGCCTGTGTTGGGCCCCCAAGTTGGGGTGTCGTTTCTCAGACTCTGTTTACGCCCAAGTAAATCGTTGGGGAGCAAGAGCAGCAACCGTACGGAGTCTAAGTCCGCCATTTTTTAAACAAATATTTGTTTAAGCGAAAAAAGTACGTGCGTTGGAGTGAGTTGATCGCCCCCCGGTAAAACTCGCACCGTAACGCGTCGTCCGTGTTTGCCCTTCCCTCTAAAAAATCTTAAAATCTCGTTTTAACTACTTGTTTCGCTGGATGATGATTAATATAATTTTAAAATTCCAGTTTAAAAGGGAATGTGAATAGTATTGTAATTAATTATTAATGTGAAAGGTTAATTTTAAAATCAAAATGGGGATTTTTGCGGCCCAACAGTTTTCTTGCTTATCTAATTCCTCAAGTCCGTCTCGTCCGTTGACAACTGTGTTTTTGTCCACATTTAACGTGTGATATAATAACACCACATTTTCGACGAGTGTATTTTTGTGGGGTGATAACCATGATTTCTGAGACTTTTAATTTTTGTTGCCCATCCAGTGTCTTAGGGGTTAGATCTGTGCAAGTCACTTTTTTGGGAGCTAGTATTTTTTATATCGGAAAAATAACCTAAAATTTATAAGTTAAAATAAATAAAAATATCTATTTTAAAGGTAAGATACGTATAAACATACTCATTTTTCCAGGGATATCAAAAATCTCTCTGTTGTAAAACTAAAGATCTTACACGGGTTCTTATTGAACGAATGTACTTTTCGATATTTGTCCAAAATAAAAGAGTTTCTCAGTAAGAAATTTCGAGCCAGGGCAATAAATAATTTCCCCAATATTCACGTTGGTTCGTTAAACATTCAATATTGAAAGCGCTTTTTAAAAACTGGCCAGGGTGTATTCAATTAATGATTTGCTTGCAGCTACACTCTATTGATACAGAAAAGGATGAAACTTCCCCAACCACGAACTGGAACTGAGTAAAACATTACATGAAGCGAAAGTGTTTTTTTCATCTCTGAGTTTTAATTAAAAAAAGTATACCTGAAGCAAGGGGTTAACACCAACATGGAGCTGTCAAAGTTATATTGGCTCTTGTGGGAATATATTTCCCCATTTCCATCTGAGTATGTTTCTCCCTCGTACCCCGGCTGTAATAATAAACATTGTTTAACTTGCAACGGTATCAAAGGGGTCAAAAGTAGTACGTAATACTTCATATTATATATAAATATAAGGACTATATATTTAAAACTAATGTATATATAAAGAAACCTTAGTATTTAAAAATTTTCAGGGGTTAGTAACTTTTTTTTTAAGATGTTTTATTATAGAAATCAGTGGTTTAGTTATTGTAATAAAATTGCTTAAGGGAAAGGGTTATCCTCCCTGCAATCCATTGGTGTGGTGTAATTCTTAATCTATAGTATTTCATGCCCAAACAGAGTAGTAATGAGTTAAAAAGGTAAATTTTTGTCAAAACATAACAAAATTGAAGCACCAATAATTAATGTATCATATTTTTATGTATATTAATTATTTTAATTTAAAATTCTAAAAACATTCATTAAACAAAAGGATACCTGAATTTAAGTTAACAACAACACATGGATGCTGTCAAAAGTTATTTTGGCTCCTTAAGGGAGAATAATTTTATCAATATCCTGAGTATTTTACCTCTGTATTCCGAAGGGGCCTGTGACAACCTACACTGTTTTAACCATCCGATATATCCAAAAAGGTGGTCATATTCATAATGCAAATTTTTACCACGTGACGTCAAAAGAAAAAGGGAAATAAGAAATTTACTGTTTATATGTTAGGTTCACTGAATTTCTTTTCCCGAAAACTAAACGAAAGAACCGGTTGGGGAATGCAACATTTTTAAACAAAGAGGGCCCTGTTCCCAAAAAATTTTCTTTCCACTTAAAAGGTTTTTTAGTTATTGAATAAATATCAGTCCACGGGAAATTTTAACTTTGGATAAACTTTACATATAAAAAAACACATGGAGAAGATAGATACGAAAATTGTGGGGATAACAGTATTTCATACAAAATATTATATAGTGCCTCAGAACTGCCTTATGAAATATAACTTTTGATTGGCTTAGGAATGACGTCCCATTGGAGGCAATAGTTTTTAAAAACATTCTGAAATAAATGTACAGATTTTGATTGCGAAAATTTTTGGAATTTTCCCAATCCTCTATAATTTACCTAAACAGTTAAAAATGTGGGAAGTTTTTGCTACCCCATACTAAGTGTTCCCCATAAAGCGTTTCACATAAACCTCCATCTTAAAAAACGCCAAAAGGAAATGGAATTTAAATGGGTAATGGTGTTATCGTAGTATTCTAAGTGCTCCCTATTGTAGACGATATTAAATTCCTTCTAGGTTGACATGCTTGAAGAATAAGGGGTTGATAGCTGGGATCTTTGACAATTTTGGTTAGAAGTTAAATCAAATGTTTCTGTATAGAGTTTGCTATGTTTTTATGATTTGGTTTCTTAAAAAGATCCTTAACTTACCTCAACAGATATTACAGAACGTGTAAATTGTTTTAATCGTACCGGGGTCCGGAGTGGTTTTAAATATATAAAAATACACCATGAGACAACGGGGACCGTGGTTGAGATTGGGGGAAATTGGAATTTTCTTCACATAGAAGTGTTGTGAGAAGCCTCTTAAAATTCTACATCAGGTGCCAAATAATAATCATTGCAGAATAACAAATGAAAAAAACGAGGAAGGAATCAAGAATCATATGCGTACTTTATTATATATTCATAACATCTCCACATATGTAGTGAACATATCGTTGTCTTCTAATGATGTAGTAATGGATGGCTGATGGAAAAGCAATGTTGCAAGATTTATTCCCCTTCCCACCATACGTCTACAAATCTCAAAAAAATGATTTTTAAAAAATATTATTTAATGGGAAAAATATTCTTTTGGGTAAAATTTTTAATGTAGATATATAAAATGATTCTTATGTATAATTTGATAATTAAGTAAGTTTTAAAAATAAAAACCACTGGAAAAGTGAATACCCGTTTGTCATCAAAAATACACATTTCATTAGTTAGAAACTAAATACGTTCGTATTAAAATGTTTTACGGCCACATCAAATTTAAAGGGGGACTTCAAAATTTAACTACGTTTTAAGTCAAAAAACTAGATGTAGAGATAATTTAATTAAGTATGTATTCTGTGTATATTTGCGTACACGTTGAAGAGAGAGGTTGTTTGTCTCGTTCCCAACCGTTAATTTAGTAGAGGGACAAAAAATCATTTAAAACTCTAATGCTTAATAATGAAGAGTTTAATTTTAAATTTTTCAATTAATTGTTAAATAAAGAGTACATTGAAAGGCTAACTTTTAATGGAGTTTCCTTGTAATTTTGGTCAGGATTGTCATTTAAGGAATGCTTTTAAAAAATTTATATGAATATCAAAATTAAGTTGTACCATGAGGGTTTGCACATGATTTATTATTGAAAAACGGTCGTGGGCCCACAATCTAGACTTCTGTAACTAGGTTGTAGGTCCACTTGAAGATATTACAATATCTTCATCCATTTTAGAATAATTGGACTTAAATTTAGACGCCGGTGTATGGCGGTCGTGAAGTCAGAGTGTGAATAGTTTTTACGGAGTACCATTTGAATATTGAAATTTGCTCTACAAATTTTCGTAATATTTGAATTGCCTAAAACAATTTCATTTTTTAACAAACCGAATTATGTTAGGCCACTGTGATAGGCACGTGGATATGTAACATAGTAAAAGACATTTAATAAATTTGATTCGGAAAGTGATATATTTCATGATCTATATTTTATTTAAGTGTTCATGAAACTAAACATTTTAAAAAGTTTAACAACATTTGTGATTTGCCATTAGTACAGATTTGTTAGTGTGAGGAACACTTATGGTTACAATAAATAATATTTAGGATGTCCACAGTAGACTTTTCCTAACCTTTGTTTATCATAAAAAGTCACAATTACATATGAAAATGGAACGATTATCAAAAAGGATAAATACCTGTCTGAGGTATTGTCGGTGCCATAGGAGCCCTTAGAAATTGATGCCCCTGATATTGAATGAGAAAGGCATTTTGGTCAAAAGAAACATACTTACGGTTTACGTTTTTACGGCGACATTATTGCATCTTGCCCCTTGCCGCCCTTCTATATAGAGTTATGATCCATATTTTCAAAATTGTGAAAATATCTTTCTTCATATTTCATTGTGCCAGTACGGCTAAAATACAAGGGATAGCGATTCTTTTGATATATTTCCCTTTGTGTTCGTGTTTCTTCGAAATGTTTGTGTTTCTTAAGCGATTGGGTTTCAAACCTGAATATTGCGCACGTTTTTGAGAATCTCTTATAACAAGTTTTCGTTGATATCGGTGGTTCTGTAACTCTTTTTATCAGGTGTTTTTTTAGATAGCATGTTGTGAGGGTTAGGCTCCGGTAGAGTAAGTGGTGTTACACAATTGTGTGGCCCCAAATTTCATAATTAATTTTATGTTGTTAAACAAGGGGTCTTCTAAAATTAGCTACACTCTCCCACTTACTAAATTCGCACACGAAGGGGATTTTTTAACAATAATAAAATGTTATGTATGTTATTAGATATTGTTGTTTGTTTATAGTTTATATTCAGGTAAATACAGCTGGGGAAGTATAGAAAAATAATACAGGTATTATTTTATAAAAATGTATGTTACCATGAAGGAAAAAAATAAAAGAAAATTCGGGTTATATTTTGACATCAAAAGAGCTGGAATCTGAAGCAAAAATACAAAGGTTTTCATGTTACCAGGATGAAATACAACTAATAAGGTTAGGATGTATATAGTTGCATTCATAATCGTAACAAATTAAACATGGTAAAGATTTAAAAGAAGCACTGTTAATAAAATTATATAAATGGGATCCGTACAAAATAAACAAGCCTCCTGAATGGGATACCCAACAACAAAAAAAAATGGTCAGAGCATATACAAGTTTAATTGTTTTACACACCACACATCTCTCTCTTCTCTCTCTCCTCTCTCTCATCTCTCTCCTCTTTTCTTATCTTATCTCTTACTTATCACGTCAACCGGTGTCGGTTTTCAACACCTTTCCGCTTTCCAAGTTGTTGTTTCAACCAGTTGATGTCTTGGATTAAGAGATTGGAGATGAGGGATGTGGTTGAATGAATATGTATTCTCTTGTTATATCGATTTTATACTTCCTTAAATCCAAAAAACAATATTTTTTAAACATTTTTTTATAATGCTTTTATATTTTTTATGGTATTATACCACCAAGAAGTCCCAAAAGGATTTGTTACACCGAACAAGTCTCTGATATTAAAATCAAGAATTATGCTGGTGTATCCCTATTTTTGTAACTGAGTTCTAAGTTGCAGCTTAGCCTAACAATCATCAGTTCAATTATAATTTAACCATTTCTAAAATAAAACAACAGTTTTAAAACAACTATGGTATGACTCGTTTTGTCATGTAAAGTCTATTTGTCTTCTACCCGCTGGAATATATTAGCATTTTTATTAGGAATTAAAAGCTAATGAATTTTGTTCAAAAGTATTCATTGAAGAAAATTAAATTAAAAATTAACTACAAAATAATTTAAAATTGGTATAAGAAATGAGGACAGTACACATTAATTAATTTAAGTTGTTTATTATTTTTTAAATATGGAACGGTGGGTTTACTAAACGAAAGGAAACTAATCAAATTATTTTTAATGTTGTGATGTTCCAGAAAAACTTTTCTGCATAAGCTTTGTTTAAGAAAGCTTTACTATATACTGAAATATAAATTGTCATGTTTGAGTTTGAGTTTTATCTATGTGGCCCAAAACTAAGATGAGCAAATGAAATATTATTAAATGGAAAACGAGAGCACGGCCACAATCGAACACACAATGGCTGTTGAAACAAATGGGTATCCGTTTCGTCTGGGGTAGTGAGTAACGGACATCACAGCGCGCTGCGTAATAGAAAGAATAATACCTTTGTTGGGGTAAAATAACATTCATTTTATATTTTGCTCCCACTTTTGTAAATATAATGATGTAATTGACTAAAATTATTATTATGGTAAATATATAAAAAACAATTTTGTATTTTATCAGTTTCTTTTAAAATAAAATCTTATTAGGAGTTTCTTCCTATTTTATATTTTATAGACCTATTGATTTAAAAATTCCCATACAACAAATACCCCAAAAATAAGTCTATATTATATTTATACTGGAGGTTTTATTCATTGTTTATTTCGATGCTCGTTGATTAAGATTTTGGGTCGACTAGTCCTTGTGGTTATTTAATTGGATTCGGGTTTAGACAGCTCGCTTTTTAAGGTGGGGGGAAGTTTCAGGTTACTCATACCACTTCAGAATAATATTCTCACACTTTGAGCTTGTTTATGTAAATTCGATTTTCTCTAAACTCGATTACTGGGTTCGGCAAAGACGACCATAATTATAACCGGCACGGTCTTCGGGGGCCATCTGGGGTGTTCAAACGATTGATATGGTCCCTTATTATTTAGGAACACAACAGACTGAGCGATGATCGAGGGTTACAAACTGGAATCTAAAATTGTTCTAAGTATTTTAAGCCAGCGTTTATTAAGATTAGAAATTATAGGTATTAAGAATGATAATAATAAAATACTTTAGGAAGTCGAATTTTTTAGTTCCATAAAGAATTGGTCATAAATATGAAAAAAATGGAAAGCGGTTCCATTTAACCGTTTTATTTAAACTGAGGTATTTTGGCAAAAATCAGTTTCGTCTCTGTTTTGGCAGTTCTATTTGATAACATTTCTTCTCGTAACAATCTTTTTTGGGTGCTTTCTAAACATGCGTAAAATAAATTTAAATTCTATATTTTTACAAAATGGTAGTTTATATTAATACTATATATATATATAATTTATAATATACTATATATATATATAATTTTTTATAATATATATATATATAGAATAGTATATACTTTTATCTTTATAATAATATATTATATGTAGTAACTTTATTTATTTCTTAAACTTTAGTTATCACCGCGAATGAAACTGCTAAAATCTCACTTGCCTAAGATAAAATGGCCAGAATTCCACGGCTTATGGCCTCCAAACAGCATTCAAGTTTCAGGTTTAATTTGTTCTGCTGGATACGGCTTTTATTTGAAAATCAAATCAGCATCGGAAGGGGTTACCAGGTGTTCAAGAAACTTGTCCAGCATTGGTTAGAATCAAATATGAATTGCGGAGTTCCGTATGCCACCAAATAGCAATTACAATTGGATACCCTCGGTCTGTCATTATTCGTGTTATTGAATAAAGCGCATTTTGTGATTGATCCAAGTTTTTTTAAAGATCTCCCCCTAGAAGTTCGAGGGGGGGTTTTAGCTTTTAATATTAAAATATTTAGTTACAGGTGGGGGTTATTACGCCAATATTGTCTGCAGGGATATAAATTATTGTTTGTTAATCTACATTTACCAAAAAGTTACGTTAATCTGCCTTGTTCTTATATTTTAATATATGCAAAGAGTGTTACGAATTTGCGTAAGCAGCCTACGAAACCCACAGGTTTTATTCTATCTCTACTAGTTCCTAGAACACATTCCGTGTAATTAATAGGAAATGGATTATTTCATATCTCTGAATTTTTCAGAATATTCTTGATATAAAGAATATTTTTCTGGTTTTCAAAAATATTTATACAACCATAACATTGTTCAAACAAAACGATAGTGGATATAGCTCAAAAGCACTCGGTAAAAACTTAAAAATATACTATCCGTTAAAAACATACTTGTGAGTTCCCATATTTTTGGTATTTTGGAATATTGGTTTGCAATTTAGAAACAAAATAGAAGATGAGATAAATAAATAAAGAAGTTAATCCTAAAGAAAGTTAATAGAAAACACTTTACTAGACTCTTTATAGTTTATTTGGGCATTTTACAGAGACTTTTAGTTTAGTCATGTCAGTAATTTGAGCTCTGAGGCTAACCTCTTATAAGTGTTATGCCTATTCCTCGAACTTGTAGAATTGGTTGTTAGTAATCATCAATATCGTTTTCTCATTTATACACCTAACTATCAATGGTTTAACTCACAAGGGTAAATGGTTGCTGAAAATTAAGGAATAAATTACAATTAATAGTTTTAGCGGCTACAAATATATAAACTTTTTCCTTTACGGACATTGCAGAAAACTATGAAACCTAAATTTAAGCAATCCTCAAAATTTTTCTTAAGGGAACATTTCCTTGTAGTTTTCATTCTTAATAATAATTGTTGTGCCGAAGCCGCGGGTAACACCCTACTTTTAATAACAAAAAAGGTTTTTTCACCTTCAGTTGGGAACATTCCCTCTAACATTATGGTTTCCTTTTCTAACTGATGTTCATTTATAATTTTATCTCGATTATTGGTTAAACTGCTAGAGCAAATTTAGCGATTCATCCAGAATTAATTATTCACCAGCAGGAGGTTGTATTTACTAAGTAAGTAAGTTAAGGTTGTCAAACTTTGTTAATGAGAGTTATAATTCACTGGGACAAGATTTGTACACTTCATAAGAGCAGCCTATAAGTATGCGATTTAGTATCTCATAACAAACAAAACCATGTAGTTATTGAGAATATCTATTATTCTACAATATATTAAAAGACTATTTGATTATAAAACAGGCCATATAGTGTAAAAATATAATTTTGCTAAACTTAATTCAAATAGATTATAAACAATAGTTGTTTTAGATGAGATGACTTCATAGCTACTAAAGTACAGGACAGGTTCAATATAAAATTTTCAATAAGAATCATGAATTAAAACTATTTACTAATAACAATTTAAAAATTTTAAAAGTTTTTCATGAAATTGTGTTTTTGTTAGAAAATTCTATGGAATTTAAGAAAACATGTGTATGTCAGGGATAGGAAATAATATTCAAAATTTTGGGAAAGGAAATACAACAGATTAATTAGAAAAATTTGGTGGTTATTTGTTTAAGTAGGAATAACATTAACACAAATACCTTAACAAAAATAACATTTTTAAAATATTTATCCTACTTTAATACATTAAGGCAATTGCTTTACATGAACTAAGTTTCTAATACAAATATATTCCTTATATTTATTGATATATATAATATATTATATTATATATATATATAATATATAAAATTTTTATAAGATTCCTTAACTCTACGAAATAATTCTTCATTGTACACAATTTTAAAAGCTTCACGATAAAAATAAATTCACATACTAACAAAAATCTAAACAAATATCATATAGTTATAATTATTATGATTCGTATACATTAATTTGTTTCTTAAAGTTTGAAGAAAACATTAAGACAATTGAATTAATTGTCTGAGTATTAAAATTACAAGTTTTCCTCGTATTTTATCTTCAAATAGGAAAAAGAGGCTTTGATTTCACATTCAGTTTTAGCTATAAGTGATAAAGTTACACCAATAATATCCGTTTCAAACTCAAAAATGTTCACCAAACATTGTCATTTGCACTACATAAAATATAGTGTTCTGGAAATACTGATAAAAATTTTCTGAACTTTTTGTCATAAAACAGTTGTAAGGTCAATTTAATAAATAGTTGGTACCTTTCACAAAGAATAGTATTTGCCACAAAACTCACCCTTACTTCCTTTTTTGGCTGAGTCAGATGGTTTGTCTTTACCATAATATTTAAAATTTTGAACTTGTCAAAAGTTAATTCGGGGATATTTTTGATTCTTAAAAATAATATACATTATGGAATTTAAATTTCTGATGTGTACAACCTTTTGTGCATAATATTACGTTTCTTCGTTTTTTTTTAATAAGAAAGGGGATTGAATAAAAACTCATTTCTGTATAGATTTTGATAATCCAGAATACCATGACATATTTTAAAGAGACAATTTTTATTTGGTATGTATGTTGTATGATTTCTAAACATTAAAGTTATTACAATCCCGGCAATTCCCTCCCCTCCACTGTTTTATGTATTAAACAAGGCCATTGTTCTTTTTTGAATTTGTTATATTAAATGCAAGCCTGCTCTATGAAATCTTTTTACGTTAGTTTTGTTAAGATTTAGTTTAATATCAGGTACACATTTTGTTATAAGGCTTTTACTGTTGCAATATTTATGGCTAAGTAGTTGATAATTATTAAATATACTTCAAAAACAGGTGAATTTCACGTTATGGATTGGTACAGAATTATAATCAACCACTGTTATAATTAAAGTATATTATTGAGGTTTTTGGAATAAGTATTCATTGAATTTTAACACCTGTTTCTTTGATTAACAAAAACATTCTATTAACTATTTACGTTTTTAGGGTTTTTATTTTCTAGCTAT
Source organism: Homalodisca vitripennis (assembly GCF_021130785.1). Classification (NCBI taxonomy): domain Eukaryota; kingdom Metazoa; phylum Arthropoda; class Insecta; order Hemiptera; family Cicadellidae; genus Homalodisca; species Homalodisca vitripennis. Next base: position 28,179 of record NW_025780261.1, on the reverse strand, counting down.
TAAAACTTAAAATTTCGTACTAATTACCCCCAGGTCAGGATTTATTTATTTTAATCCTAAACGTCTGTCATTTAGTAAACTATGTTATTTATTCTGGGGGAAATTTATTTTACGGTATGTGCCTCATATATACGTAATACATTTGTTTTACTAAAAAACCATTTTTTTTGTTGTTTTTTCTGGTGGGGCAAAATTTTGAATCCAATACACCCTTTTTTTCTGAAATATTCAATGTTATTAATTCGGAACTCAAATTTAAATTTAAAGGGAAAAATTTAAACGAAATACTAACAAATGTTTAAAAACATTTTGAAATTCTGTTTAAAAACTATTATTTAATAAATTTTGAATTTTAATGCAATTTGTAGGTTTCACTGTTTATAAATAAAATTTTGTTTGAAAAGATAACCTTAAAGTTAAAATTGTCCTGAGAAGGAAAATTCTTAGAATGCCAATGCTACAATGCGGCGATGAAGGGCAATTGAATTAAATGGAAAATGGAATATTCCTGAAAGCCCTATGTTGCAATCCGATCGTTAGATTTTGATATCCGTGTTTCCCACTCTAACCTCCAACTTATTCGGTGGATAAATAGCTGATCTTACCAAAATATTCGAATGTTAAATTTGTGTTTTTTTTTTTTTTTTTTTTTTTTTTTTTTTTTTTTTTTTTTTTTATTTTCCTTTGGGTATTGGGGTGGATTCTCTTTGATCCTCAACACGTCAACCTGAGCTTATTGTGTGCCCCTTTGATGTGAGGGGGGTAAGCCTCATTCTTGTGCCCTTAATTAGGACTAAGAAAGCTTTTCCCCGATACTAGCATCTGGTTCGTCGCACTGGTTGTTTTATCATCGAAAAGAGCCTTCTCCTTGCTTCCCAGTCTTCACAGTCCAGTTATTATGGTGTTTGCAGTCTCTTCAGACTTATTGCAGAAAAGGTTTCTACATCCGATCCTCATTTCGTAAACATAGAGTTGTTTAGGTTGGTTACCTGAAGTGGCGTCTGTCCAGTGAGATCAAGGCAATCACTTGCTTTAACCCGATCCCTCCCAGCCCCAATCAGCCATCTGGTGAATCCGGAGCTAGAAGAATCGGCAAGCAGTCTTTTTGCCTGAGTGCTTGTCCTTGGTGGGACTCTGGGGCAACGCCAAGCGGTGGTGTCATTCCTGGACCATTTGTTTATACTTTGATTAAGCGGCTGACTTGCTTATACCACAACTTCGGGTTCTTGGACCCCCGGTGCTTTATGGCATGCTTGCTCCACTTTTGGCAAGCCTGTCGGCGCATTCGTTGCCACCTATGCCTGTGTGGCCCGGGTACCCAACCAAGAAAACCGGGGCACACAGTTGCGTGATCCAAGCTTGCAGAGAGTGTTAAAGCACTCACCACCACAAGGGGGCCTTGGGATGAAATGCTGTTGGGGAGTTCAAGAGCTTTAAGAGTGCTGACTGTCTGACATTATTTACAGATGTTCATTTTTCACTGGGTAATTTGGTGAGGCCTAGGGGTTGGCACAGGCTAGGATACCATAGATTTCGGCTTGAAATATGGAGCAGTTCCGACCCAAACTGCCGTAAGGGCAGTTCTAGGGGATTGACTAAACACTCCATATCCAGTTCTACTCCTTAATAAGCGAGCCATCGTCGTGTACCAGAAAAAGCTCTTTCTTATTGTTGGTTAGGATGTTATCTTTTTGGCGATTTCCACTCATCTTCTGGAGTAGAAAGGTCAACAGAGGAATGGCTTATTGAATACGAAACTCCGGTTCATTGTGTCGGTGAACCATTTCGGAGAATAGCGCTTGGGTTTACAGCTTCAGTGTATGGCGCCAAGGCTCGCGTTAGACGCGCCATTCCTCCACCAAGACCAGCAACCATCAGCCGTAAGCTGACTTTCGCGCTTCAGTATTTATCATGAACATCAAAGAGGTAGAAGTCCTAAAGGGCCACCTCGAGGGTCGCTGAGGGACTGCTCCTGACATGCTCCCGGTTACAAAGATTGTGCCAGCCTTTGTACTGCTTTCAAGTTGGCTTTGGCAGTTACCTGATCTCACCTTTGTCACCAGACTAATGAACCAATCAAGGGATTTGAGGCTTTACACTGCTTTGTAAAGCCATAGTGCTATATGGGTTTCTACGCCCCTAGGAGATTCCTTGCAAGTCTCCTGGACGTCATGAGCGCCACTTTGCTTTGTGGAGGAATATTATTAAGATGATCATTCCAGTAAGCTTATTGGTCTAGAGTCAGTCCTAAATATTGACATGTCTTTGACCACTCCAGCTGATGTGGATGCGAGTTTCAGCCTAGAATGAGACACTAGTTCTTTTTTCTAGTGAATGGTACAACTACTTGGTCCTTAGAGGGATTTACTTTCAGTCCCTCTTCCCTGACACCGATGTGATTACATGTTGAAGGTTGGGTATTCAGATATCAAACACACAACATTTGTGTGGTTTTTTATTTTCCCTGTACCATAAGGACTTATGTCGTCGGCATATCCTTGGACATAGATTCCGTTGAATGTTATGTGTTTAAGTAGCGTTTATAATTGTGAAACGCCACATCTCAGTTCGCACACCAAAAATAGGGGACAATTAGGAAGCGACCTCCCATGGTGGCGAAAGGGGATGACGGATCAGAAGCAAAACAGAAGGGGAAAAAAATCATCGTGGTAGCGGTGCTCAAGATTTATTTACTTATGAAAATTTACTTTAAGGGTATTTACCACTAAACAGAGTAGCAAGAAAATAAACATTTCTTTAACCATAATACGATAACTCCTGTCGATAATAAACGAATATAAGCCAGACGAATGTTAACAAAAACCCATTACTAGACTTAACCCCAATAATATCTGTCGTATGTATTAGGCACACCTGGATGAAATTAAACCAATTAGGAACAGCCATCATTTAACCAATAACTGCCAATTCCACCTGGGTTATTCCTTCGGATAAGGGCGGGCTCCTAATGTGACAACCAAGATAGAAAAAACTAACATAGCATTTAAATGAACTTAAAAAAACTAAATAGCAAAATTTATAAAACTATATTAACTTGGGGCATGCATAACAATTAAATAACAAATAGCAGGGTTATCACAGATGTTGACTAGGTATTCCAGTTCAATCATGGAGGGCCAGTTTTTCCAGCAGCTCAGGGGAAACCCTGGAAACAGATGTCTGCGACCACCCATGGTAATGAAAGCAGTAGGAGGCCCAAAAGTTCCTCTCCTGGACCTCGTCAGTGCGAAAACAAGCAACTTTTTTCCAGCTTGTTAGTGGGAAAATAAATAATTAAATAACTTAAAAAAACCTTGAAAAGGTAAAAAATTTACACCATAAGTACTTCCACTAAGTGCAAGAATGTAGGAAGTTCCCTTGCACAATGGACAAAACCCCTTATGGACAACGTCTATACTATATGAATCTGTCCCGAGTAGCGAAAAAAAGACAGGAGGAATAGGAAAGCGCGCCCCTCCCAAACTCGGGAGCAAAGTAAGAAAAAAAATCATCACCTGGCCACTAGTGGGAAGAGAGACAAGATTTCGAGTACATGATATATAATTAATGAGGTAGGGCAAATTTTCATGCCAAAATACAATTACTGCAGCACCACGCGTGATCCGCGTACTTTAAAAACTAAAATAACAACAATAAATAGAATTCCAATAATGACAGTAACATAATAAATAGAAAACAATAACATATAAATAATAAATAAATTATACTAAATAACATAATATCACGTACGGCTGTTAGTAAATATAAAATTTGATAACAGCGTATTTAAAATAATTTTTTTTATGAACTGAGGGGAGGGGGGGAAAAGGTTTGTAGAATTTCTAGGCCCACTATTTTTAAAAAGTAATTTTGTTTCAAGTTTGTAAACCGACAAAATTTAAAAAAAAAAACAAAAAAAATATTTAAAGCCAATTTTCGAAGGAGGCGGGGGGGCTTAGTTGCTCACGAAATCCAAATTTTTAAGATTGAAATCTCCCCCTTAAGGTCATGTAACTAAACTAAATAAATACTGGCTAGGTACTGGCCTCTTCCAGATCTAACATCTGGCAGCGCTCCAATATAACCCAATCCTCTCAGGTGGGTATAAGAAGAAGGAAACAATCATTTTTGGATTCCAACCTTGTTCAAGATAGGATGAATACGGACGCTCCGGTTGGATGCCGGTTACGGTTGCGCTGGCAGGGCGAGTGGGATTCAATTTTTCAGTTTGTGCGGGCTGAACTCGCCGCACCAGGTCCCGCTGACGGCACTCACGGGGACCCCTATTGAATCCCCAACATAACCAGTAGATATTCAGAAAATAATTAGTATTAACCCGAGAAATAATAAAAACTTAATTATGTTTGCCACAAAGTATATATAAAATATTTAAATTTTATGTAACAAAACAATATTTTCAAATATATTAAACATTTTACTTATGGCTTAGAACTGCCATACTAAATGATTAAGCGTGATGACATTTCCTTGTAACTATAATTCGCTGGGATTTTAATCATTCTATTATAATATTATAATAATTTACATTCTATTGTTTTAAATATTAATTGGTAGGAAGGCCTAATAATAATTATATAATTTACAAATAATGAACAGGAACATTATTTCCAACTAACCAATAATTAATTTATAATCCGTTCATGCTTACTATAAGGCAAGTAATTTATTAACCAATAAAAATGATAAATCATTACTGTTGCCACCCAATTTTGCACGCAACACAAAACACGTAGGTCACAAAATTTTGCTAAGTCTGTGCGTCTCGCTTACAGCTAAAATAAAATCAAGGTGCATTACTATATAAATAATTTCCGTTCGCCGAACGGAGTCAAATAGAAAGCACGGCGTAATTATTATAAAATCTTAACGGGCATAGTATATAAAATAACAATTTAGAAAGTACGAAAGACAGGGAAGAGAAACACTTACCGACACGAAAAACGTAACACGAGGAACACAAGTTACAAAATAATATTATAATCTAACTTATAACTAAACTACGGAAAATATATGTCTTGCGTGGGCAGAGAAAAACCGCCTACAAAATAAAGTTTAAGAGGGTAAGAGAGACATTTACCTGCCCGAAAGAAGTGCGTGTTAGCAGCCATTGGGGAATCAGGACGAGCAGAGAACAGCCCGAAACACGTAGCTTCTCCCGACACGTGCGGCGACGCCTGTATTTGTGTGCTGACTTTCATTCGAGTTACTTCGATCGTCCAGGTGTTAAGTCCAGAAAGCTCATTCGTTTGTAAGGATAGTCCTAGTTTTTATTTTGCCTATTTTACTCTTAATGAAAATATTGTTTTTATAGTTTTCGTGATACACTTTCTTAATTCTACACCGAGCGAAGAGTCGGATTGTTTGCTGTTTTGCAAAACATGAAATCCTTCCTTCTTTTTAAAGCTTTTATTTGAGTTACTTAATGAATGTGTTGTAACGTGTATGAAAATCCATTTTAATATAATCCTATAAAAGTACCAAACAATAATCTGTGTACAAAGTAAAGGTCACCAATGTTAACCTGATTGTAGGATGAATAAAACAAGTATATAGATTATTTTTATTAGTATCGTGATTAAATGATTGTATGTATCCAATATTGTATACTTACTAGGTCCTGCGCGTGTTAGTTAGGTAGGGATAATGCGCGTGGGCCGTAATTAATTAAATAACGTGACATTTTATATTGTAAATATTCAAGATTAAGTTGCCCTTGAGATATCTACTATTTTCTACCACTCTTAATACGTTTCTCTTATAATAAATATGAAAATAAATATTTAAATCTTCATTACCAACCGCACAATCTGAGTGGGACATTACAAAAACTAGGAACATTGTATTTAGCAAGCCTGAAAGATGAATAAACAATGTTAATTCCCTTGTAACTCTGGCCGTTATTAAATTGTTGTTAACTCGATGCAGATTATATAAGGTGTTTTTTATTTTTTTTACTGGAGGTGAGGCTATTTATAAAATGGTTATAATAGAGATTGGCATAATAACAACATATAAGTTAAGCGTTAATATTCTTAATAAACTCTTAGACTTCGGAAGAAGTTCATTATTGATTATAAACCTTGCATCGCGGTGTGACCGGGAAGAATTCATAGTATATAGTTATTTGAATTAGAAGGATATAAATTATTTAGAGATTAATAACTGATGGTATGTTCAAATATCTCATTTTATTACGCTTTTACTACATTTCTAACCTGTTTACGATTCACCTTAAAATCAATCAAAACCGGGAGTATGTAAATGTTAAGATTACTTTAATTGATTGCGATAATACTAATTTGTAGCTTCCTGGGTATAAAGCCTTGAGGATTGAAATCATGTAATTTTCAATATTTTTTTTACTTTGACATATTAGTTAGAAAAATATGGCACGTTTTATTACAACCCTTCGGTTCTTAGTTACATGATTAATGCTTTATTATTATTTGCTAAACTATTTTACGCCTTTAGCAGTAGGAAGTATGGACATGGAAAATAAATTGAAGTACTAATAACTGAAATACATTAATTGGTTTCATCTAGACTAGTAGCTTCAATGATTATATTAAAATCGGTATTCTTTGATTGAAGTTATGATTGTATACCTGTATCCACTCAAAAGTAGTAATCAAGAATTTTATTAAATGATTTTTTTATAATTTTAAAATTAATGTATGTTCTTTAATTGTTTAATCCAAACACCATTTTTCCTAACTTACTACAATATTATGTTAATATTGATGTAAATACAAATAACAAAAACTGTTTTTAATAATAAATAATATCGTTGTTATAGTTTCGAATATCAATATATTTATATACGAAAAAAGTGATGCGTATATATGATTGATATTGCTAATTTCCAGACGCGCGTAAGAACCCTCCTCCCCTTTTGAATTTATAGAACAGGGCGGCTAAAAATACACAGTTCAACCATTCTGAATTATTTCTTGGTGCACATGTTCTTTCTTAGGAAGTGAATGTTTCCTAATCTTTTAGAATGCATTCTTAAGTGATGTTTAAAAACGTCAGAGATAGTGTTCTTTTCCTGTAGGAATTCCATAGAAAAACAGCTTTTAACTGCTGTCAAAACAGGTGGGATTTTGTTGATAGCCACTTAAACATTCTAAAATTTTCAATGCGTCCATTTGTGTGGTCTTTTTTCAATATGTTTGATCGTTTTTACCTTGTGCTCTAAAACTTGGAAATTTGTGGCTTACTCTCGACCGGGAGCGGTTAGTTAATGCTCAATTGATGGTATTGTTATTTTAAAGTCTATTTTTTTACCACTTTTGTGATAAACCTGAGATTTTACATTTTCCTCTTGATCTATTTTAAACTACGTCACTACCGAAAAGCTTTGCTTGTTAGTATACGTTAGACCTTGGACACTAAAGACACACAGATTCATGGTTCATACAATTTTTATTACTGCAAGGCATAAATTATTATTCTGCATGTAGCCAGAATACGAAAGAAAGTATGAAGATTTTAACCTTACACGTTAACCTATCAGTGTGCGCTTACATATTGAAAATTATTTGAGTATTGTTCATGATGTTTGTTAAGTTTAATTTCTTTAAATCTATTAATTACCTCCTTTTGCATGATTAAATAGAATAGTATGTAAATAATTGCTCATCGTACATCAAGTGTAAGCATATAGAAGTCCCGTCCTGTTTGCTTATAATAAAAAAGTTTTAAAAAACTCGATATAGATATTTATATATATTATATATATATTCTATTTATTATATATTACTAAATTACTGATGTTGAATAGAAGAAAAAAAATAACCATTTTTCACTTCTATATTTCGAGGGATTTAATACCCGTCTTCAGGAAGTTATAAATTAAAATTAATACTAAAACTATAACCGTAAACAAGAATTAAGGAAAAACATAAATGTAAACACAGTGCATAAACATTTGGATAAAGTCCAGCTGCGACGTGAAATTTTTCTAATTCAATCTTGTTGAAACATTTGATTTTTACAAAGGATGGAGTACAACTTGTAATTTATGACAAAATTTTGAATATATTAAAATTATTTAAAAAGTTATCTTAAATTTAAACCGCAAATGGATTTTTTGTTTCAACATAATTTGATTTGTGTGCTTGCTCCATGTGCTGTTAATTTTAATATTATGCTTTTATATATATATATATATTATTATTATTAATATATATATATATATATATATATATTTATTATATAGATATATAGACTAGAATATTCAATCGATAGATGATGTAGCCCTGACCGTGTCTTCAACGGATTGTAGAATATTATTTAACCCCACACCATAATGGTCCTCATGACTTTGATTATTCATTCCGTTCCTTCTCATTATAGTTTAAAGGACCTTAATAGAGCATAACAATCCTATCTAAGATGATATTATTCATTCAGTTCCTTCTCATATATGTTTAAGGACCTTAATAGAGCATAACAATCCTTATTAAGATGGGTATCTAATTAAAAGTTTCCTAAATGGTTCTCTACCTAATTTAAACGAAAAAATTGCTCATAAGAACTTTAAGTTGACTGGCCTAATAGATCTGACCCGGCTACTTTTCGTTAGACTGAGAACTAGATATAAGGGAGCTAGCTCTCGTAAGTTTTATATGACGTATAATAAGTGTAATTAAGAAAAGCATGCCTTATAGATTTAAAAGTCCGTCGACGCAATTCTCAACGTTATCCGTCCATTCTTACTAGGATTATACTAGAAAGTTGCGACCTCGTTGCCAAACAATTCTTCTTCTGTTTTTAGAAAAATACTGATGGAGAAGAAGTAGGAATTGTCTCCACCTTAATATAGAGTGGTGGCCCAGATTTGTACTTCTCCACTCATACTCAAATATTGTACACCGGTTTCTAGCATTCTCTTTTAGTAGTTTTTTTTTTAAATTTTAATCAGTATAGAAGACAGTCCCACCTATAGTGAAGAAGATTTATGTCCATTTCCTATCTAAAAGTCTGGGCGAATAAAATATTAATCTTAAAAAACTAAACGTCGAACTGTTATCCAATGTTTGTACTTTTGGTATGTAGTGAGCATTATTCTGGTATCATATTTTGTGTTACCTCAAGAAGTATATTAGAAACTGAGCAGTATGGAAGGCCCACCATCACTTAACCTCGTTATGCTTTCAGGAATATGTAATGTCTGCCTTCATGAACTGTCAACCACGGTGACTTCATATATGTCTAGGATTTCGCCTAAGCATTTGACTGGATTTAATATCTATTTATAGTAGCATAGTTATTCTGGATGTGGTGTTGCCGCCGATCCTTACTTAAATGCTTGGAAGTGCTACCTCTGTGACAGAAATTTGTTTTTTAGTTGCGAAGGGAGCCACTCCACGTGATTTCTGGTGTTCCTCAGGGCTAAGATCTTCACCGAAGTACTCACAGAATTTGATGAAGAAAATCTACCAAAACTCCCTTAACAGTATTAGTATCTAGTGTGTTAACAAATGCAATAGATTTAATTGTTACCAAATGCAAAGTTGTCTTCTAGAGAAGATTAAAAAAATTCTTAACTTTGACTACAGCATTGGAATCACGGAAGTATACTGCACGGCATTGTAACAGAGTGGAAGGATTTGGAAATTCTAATGCCGCGCGTTTTACCACCTAGTTCACATAAACTCTACAAGATACGCACTCCTTGGGGATCTCTGAGAGAACTTTAAAAAACCTACAATCGTGTGTTATACTCTACAAGACTCTGGTTAAGTCAATTCCTGAAAAACATGGCTCATTATTCCAGATGGTCTCTCCTACCGATTGTCACATCGATTTTGCTCTCAAAAACCCAAAATTCTTTTCGTTCAGGTTACTCGTTTTCAGGTACTGGTATATGCGTATCTGAGGAACTACAGTTTATGAGATACAAAGCTGTTTTGGAGTCCAACCACTTCACTTGTGACGCAGACCGGCGGATGTTTTTGTACTCTAGAAATCTTAAAATAGTCTCTTTGACTGCCCTGGTGATTTTGGATGACATAAGCTTCATCGTCCTAAGAGGGTACTCGATCTCGACATGGATTTCAACTTACCACGCGTTAAAACAGGTAGACTGTCGAAGCTTCTGAGGGAGGCTGCTGCTCGGGAGCAACTTCGTCAGTACTTTCAGTCTACACTTTTAAATGCAGTTTTGTGAGAGCTTATCAATGAGTTCATGCCAATTGTGGAGGTGATGTCGCGTCAGATATGTTACAATAAGATAAACCAATATACGAACACACAACACACACACACACAAACACACACACATGTTTTTTATTTTACCTTGTAAGCTGCATTCCCGCACCAGCGCCTTTGCTAAGGTGCCTTGGGGGTAGTTATATAAATGCTAACATTGTCTTTTTCTGAAATAAACGAGTTTGAACTTGAACTATGAACTTGAACACAACACACACACAACACACACACACCACACACACAACACACACACACACACACACACACACACATTTACACAAACACACACGAAGTCCGTCACCAAACTGCATTGTAAGTAAAGTGGAAGCTTGTTTATATGATTTTATCACCATTATTAACATTTATTGTATTTATATGTTTTCGATGCAAAGAGTTATATTGCGTGTATATTTCTTGTGTCTCTGAAGGATAATTTCCTATAAATGTTTTATAGTTGGAATATTATTCTATCAAATTATTCATTTACTGTAACCAACGTTTATTAATGTTTTTGTCACTTGCTATAATTGTTAACTGATATGTTACCTTACATATTACTGTTATTATAACTGTTCGTCAATTTAATCTTTGATAATTAACCGACGGCCGCACTAGTAGGACGTAGGGTTGCACACTTTTGGTTTTCGATGTACAAATTAGTGTATAGCGTGTGGAATAAACTAATAAAATAAATTGTTATATCTCAATCATATATTATTTGTCATTACGCCTCCGTATCATTTTCTTGAAATAGAAGCTTTTCAAAAATGATAACTTAATCGTTTACAGAATTTGTGTAATTTAATAATCTATTATAATTTTTAATAATATTTTTAAAATCTTTTAGCTTATCTAAACCGTCCATCTATATATTACAAGTATATGCCTCTATAGGTTCTCCACCGTTAAATATATTGAAATAAGACAAGCTTTGTAAGTTTTTTATTCTAAGTAAAAACTGTAGTATGATTCGTTGTATCTTTACTTGTCACAAAATATTTAAACGAATATCATTACACAGTTTTAATTAATATTTACTTATACTTATTTACTTGGTCTCTCTTTTGATTTCTACAGAAAATTATCTAACAATAATAAAAAAGTTTTAATACATTGCCACAATTTAGAAATATGTGTATTATTATGATATTCAGAATAAGCTTAATGTTAATAGGTATACAAAACATTGGTATTTACTTTTAGAAGCTTTAACATACGTATTGTTTATTTCAATATAATGAACCAAACATTTTCATTTGAAAAAATAATAAACACAATTAATTAATTATGATTATCATATGGCATTTTTCTATAAATGGTGTTCATAGTTTATTTATGTTTACATTTTCATTAATATCAATTGTTTATTAATAACCTAAATTTCATAAAACACAACCTTTGAAAAATTGTCAAATATATTATTATGTTCTTTTTGTTTTATATCGACCCAAATTTTAGAAATTCATTGATGTATCAGAAGAATATCCGGCTAAGCCAACTCAGGCAGGAGTTAATAATTAGCGATTTACAGAATAAGCCTGGTTAATTCAGAGATTGTTTAACCTTTTTTTTGGATGCCTAAATGGAAAACATACCATTCCACTTCATTAAACCAACTTAAATGATCATGGTAATTTTAAATTAATTGAAAAGTATTTATATAAAATTAAGTACAGAGGTTTTTCATAAACGCAATAGAAATTAAGCAACCACTTGTACTATAAAGATTTATATAGATTAATCTTCAAATTGTTTTATTATTTAAAAGTAACTATTTCTCTTTTTTAGGAATGAATGAAACAAAATATTAAGATTTATTATGCTTTATATCTATATTATGTATGTTTATATATGTATATATATATATATATATTATACATATTTATTTATATATATATATTTATTTATTTATATAGATATATATTATCTTGGGCCGTTTAAAAAAAAGAAAACCATAATTATTTACTGTACAATAATTTGTTTTCAATTACAACTTTACCAAGTTTTTTTATATATATTGGTTTATATATTATATAATATAACTGTGGTGTTACGGTATCACATTCACCCGGCCGCAAGTGAGAGATCCGGGTTCGAGTCCCGGCGGAGGAAGTACTTTTTGCGATTCAATGTTTATTGAAATGAAATAAGGCTATTAACATTTATACTATTTTATGTAAATAAAAGTCATTTGACAGGTATTTGGTCTTCCGATCATATGTTAGTTCGCTTTATTTAAACGGATATGTGACATATATTGGCCAAATAAAAAAATAATTGAATCGGAAAAAAGTCTGAGGGCTCTGTGGTATAATGGTAGCACATTCACCCGGCAAGTGAGAGATCCGGGTTCGAGTCCCGGCGTAGCAAGTACTTTTTGCGATTCAATGTTTATTGAAATTGTATATAACAAAACCGTCAAAACACTGCTGTTGTGGGATGTCAGTAAGACTATTTATATAGTTTATTTCTTAGTTATATTATAAAAATTGCAGACCTATATACACTGTTGACCCTCAATATCCACTCTAGTTTATCCTAGTGTTTATCTCAGATTCTACTGATGTAAGTCCTTTTTATATAGTTTATTTTGATGTTATTCCTTCATAGAATTTTATATTAATTGTTATTATGACTTATTTTAATAACTCTCTTCTGGCTCTGTATTCTAGAGCTTTAACAATTTGACTATTTAGAGGGTTGGTTTGTGAGCGCAATAGGATCGCATACGATCAGCAGACAAATGAAGAACATCGAATCTTAATACCACCCATCACGTGGAAGCCTATGATTCAGTTCAGAGCTGATAAAAGTGGTTGCGTTCTTTAAGGGTTTTAAGCTTCCAGTGTAAGAATATCCTGTCTAAGTATTTACCAGTGATAGAGAAAAATACGCTTTAAGAAAACTATAACGTACTAGGTGTCCCCTAAGATTTACTAAATTATGAAATTATATAAAGCATGCTTGCAAGTTTAACTTACATCTTTGTCACTAGAAATTAAACTTTGGTATAATGTATCATTAAAGGACTGCCCAGAGACGTAGCAAAAATTCTTCTTGCAACAATCTTTATGTTGTGTCGGGTATTATTCAAGAAAAATAAAACAATTCTTATTCTAATAGAACGACAGTTTTAAATGGCTACACAGTATTGTCCGTATGGTTTTATATACATTGTATGTAATAGCATAATTATAATGAGTGCTTTTTGTAATATAAATATATTAATTACTATATCTTTTTGCAATTATGAAATTTTCCTATACTAACAATTCGTGATCTTCTATCGGCTGGCCTTAATAGTCTTTATAAATAAGGTATTAATGTCAAATTTGTTGTCATAGTTATGTTAGGTTGCAAAAGAATAAATCTTACAATATATTTCCAAATTTTCAAAAGCATCTATTTATTTAGTATTTGAATTAATTTGCAGATTAACTTTTTACAACCAAGCATCAGCCATAGGCTTATGTAATTCATGTTGGTCTTAAAGAAAATATTTAAAGCATGTCAGTTTATCATATTTTTATTACTATAAATAATGATATAAGTTTAGATTAATAAACTGTTGATTAGTTTTGTGTGTTTTGGTAATGTAGGCAAATAACCTTTGCCGGTACAGGCAGTGTAAACCCATCCACAATGTTGTAAATCACTCCTCGGTGTTGTCAGGAAATGAATCCCCACTGTACGCGGAGAGGTGCGCGTGGAGACGCACCACCTCCATCCCTTAACCCCAACTAGAATGAATGAGCTTTCGAAAATGATTACCACCGAATATTGTATGTTTTTCATCAATAACATTAAACTTATATAGAGAAATAACAATACATTTCCGTCACAAATACTGTTATTAAGTAACTAATAAACTATTGTTACATATGGAAGAACGCATGCATCTATACATGTAATGGATGAAGTGCATTAACCCATTCAAGACGTTTGGACGGGCAGTTTCCGTCCTTCACTTTGCGCGGCCCAATGACTAAAGACGGGCAGCGCCCGTCCGCTAGACACGACATCGACGTAGTTGAATATATTGCCGATAGATCGCAGAGGCATTTACATTTGCTGCATATTTTGTTCTCAATATTCTAGTCTATGTTTTTCTTCTTCTTCGTTGCTGAAAAACATCTGATATTGCCTCAAATCGTCTTGGCAAAACAGCTTTCTTTTGTTTGTACACAGTCAAGATGGCGTCTCGCGACCGGAATGATGTGTTTGTAAATTCGGATGATTTTGCGGCTTACGTTGCTAATGTTTTAGATGAAAGTGGTGATGAGGAAAGTGACAGTGAACAAGATGACATAATACATGAAAATAATGAAATGTCTGATGGTACAAACGATGACAGCAGTGATAATGAAAGTGACGAAAACCCACCGGCTAGGCCTTGTGATTTTGCGTGGAGTGTTGGACCAAATACTGTTAGTAAAATGCGTTTTACCGGCAATCATGGAATAAATCCTATCATTTCGAGGCAGTTAGGAGAAAACTGCACTGAATCAGATGTGTTCAATTACTTCTGTGACGAAACCTTTTGGGCTCAGGTATGGTAATGAAACGAACAAATATGCCAGTGATAGCCTAGGATTGGGAGAGGGAGACAATAACAGAGTGTCTAAATGGAAATACATTTCTGTAAATGAACTAAAGGCATATTTTGCCTTAGTTATCTTATCGGCCCAGAATCCAAAGTCTGCAATTAGTGACTATTGGTCTACTAGAAGAGTTAAGTGTATGCCCATATTTGGTGAAACCATGGCAAGGGACCGGTTCAAATTGATTTCAAGGTATCTCCATTTTTCATCGTCTCTAAACCCGACGGACAAATTGAGAAAAATCAGGCCCATAGTTGATTATCTCTTACTAGTTTTCAAAAAGATTTTTCACACCCTGATAGACATATTTGTATTGATGAGAGTTTTTGATGATGTTTCGGGGAAGGCTTTCTTGGATACAATTCAACCCATCAAAAAGAGCCAGGTTTGGGATAAAAATCTATAAAGTATGTGATTCAAAATCTGGGTACTGTTATAATTTTAAAATCTATACGGGGAAAGAAACTACTGCTAGGCTTAGTCAAGAGTTCTCAGTCAGTGAACAAGTTTGTCTTGGACTTATGTTCAGATCTTTTGGATCAAGGCCGTGTACTGTTCATGGACAACTGGTACAGTTCACCAAAACTCTTCAAGGAGCTTCTGGAGAGACAGACATATGCTGTGGGGACTGTCAGGGCCAATAGGCAAAATTTACCTGCTGATATGAAAAAACAGAAGTTGAAAAAAGGAGAAGCTTACCTTTAGTTCCACCCAAAACATGTTGTGTCTCAAATGGAAGGACAGGAAGGATGTCACAATGCTATCTACTATCCATGAGCGACCGGACTTTGTAGATGTCGTTTCTCAAAGAGAAAGAAGTAGGCCTAACCCAAAATCAACTCTCAAACCAAATGTTGTGGTTGATTTATAACCAATCAATGTGTGGGGTTGATAAACAAGATCAGAGATTGTCCTCCTTCCCAGTGATGCGAAGAACCGTAAAAGGATACAAAAAGATTTTTTTCTATCTCTTTGATGTTGCTATATATAATTGTCTAATAGTGCATAATATAATGACTGGGAAAAAACAATCAATCTCAACATTCAGAACAAATTTGGCAGAGCAAATACTGCAGAATGTGCAGCTACCTCCCAGAACAACTGCTGGTAGGCCTCCCGCCTGTGGGGAATCCCCACTGCGCCTTCAAGGAAAGTTTTGGTGGGGCATTTTATTGAGAAGATACCTCCAACCACCAAAGCCAGGCCCTCAAGAAAATGTAAAGTTTGTGCCTCACAGGGAAAAAGAAGTGAAACAGTGTACCAGTGTAAAAAGTGTCATGTTTCCACTTCATCTGGAAACATGTTTTGAGGTGTTTCACACTCAAACCAACGTCTAAAGAAGTACAATAATAATTTGTAAATAGTGTAAATAAATGTATATTTTAAAAAACTAACATTTTGTGTTCATATAATAACAAGGAATAACTAAGGTAATATTTATAATATTCATAGCATGTTATACAGTAAGTTGTTATGCAAAGTGCACCTGTTCTTACACGAAAGCATGGAAAATATCCAGTCCTGTGGTCCAAAAATTATAGTAATTTATTCAGTCACTAATGGGTTAAGAAGTAAATTACACTTGTAAAAAGGTGACGTTTTACAACTCGTAATCAATTATGACATGTAATACTTGTAGTAGAGAATAAGAGAGAGCTGTTCCTAACATAAATCAAAATTAATCCATATCTTGTGGGCATCTACACCTTGTTTTTACTGTAAGGATGAAAAATCTCTGTCCACTTTCACCAATCTGCCTTGTCTCATTGGGTTTGCTAGGCCCTCTACCTTAATTAAACATTCATTTCATGAAAGCTGTTAAACATTGCAGTTTAATAAAAATATGAAAAATAACTTTAAAGTGAAAGTTGTTAGTTTAATTGTATGAAAGAATTACAAGGAATTCCAATGTTAGTGAAATATTATTTTTTTTAAGCAATTATAATAAGTTTTCATCCGCTGTTTTAGTTAAATTAACATTATGATTTTTTTGTGAAAGAAGAATACTCGTGTGTGGTTTCGACATAACAGTTTTCAATTATTGGATCATTGTCTTAAAAAGGAAGTAACTGTTAAATATAAAACCACAATGGAGAAATCAAGCAAAGCTAATTGCGAGGATACCATTTTCTTACAATTATTACAACTAAACTTATGTATCCTTATAATTTTCAGGAAATATCACTAAAATATCTTGCTTCGTAATAGAGTACGTATTTGATGAAAATAAAAAATGTGCTTTGGAGCAACAAAACTAGGTCCTAAGAGTGGAATTTTCCAATAATCGCAATATTAAGCAGCCTCACAGTCACACTAACAAGTTCTTTGGTTTACATCAGGGTTTCAGAAATCGCTTCTGTAGGAGTCCTTTAAAAATCGACATAGAGGAAAAAGACGAAAAAAGAATGCCATTTTATTGAGAAACCTGGCTGAAGGTTTTAACAAATATATATATATAATATATATATAATATATATACATATATATATATATATATATATATATATATATATATATATATCAGAGACGTAAACCTGAAGCCTAAGGAGAGCTAGGGGATGATAGGATTCACATGATTGTGGTTCGAATAGAGAAATTATTATAAATCCACAAACCACATGTTTTTAAATACAACAATTGTTTATTCTAGAATATTATGACATGTACAATGTTATATGTTATGTTATTTAGCTTTAAATTTCTTCAGTAATGTAAAATAAAAGTGGGTGCTAAAGCTACTAGGCAGACAAAAATTACTCCAAATGTAGAAATAAACTTCTGATACTCGTATGTCTTTTTTACCTTTTGTTACTTCATACTTTAAGCAATGCATATCCTTCATTATGTGTTTGGTAACGATTCAAACATCCACCTGACTGTGATCTGTGATGATTTTACACTTATATGCATATCTTCAGTGTGAGCCTGGGCGTCCAAATTCGCTATTAACCCACAACCAATAACCACATATATTAGAATAATACTGTAAGGGTGTTACTTTTTTCAAACAATTATATTGTACTAGCACTTACCCGCTGCCTCAGACTCAAATTTTCAGAATCAAAGGGCGTAGCCTTCCTCAGTGAAAGCATTGATACTTTTCAAACAGTAGAACATGTATGAGGTATACATCATTTCAGTATCCATGGTTAAGTGATTCACCACCATGCAACTGCTGTGATATGTTGTGGGTTATTGGTTATGTGTGCTTAAATAAACTTTTGATAATTTTTGGTCTAATAGTGTCTTCTTCCATCCGTTTTAAATTCACATTCTGTCTCATGTGTTTCCAGTGTCATAGTTAGCGTTTGAATTTTCGTCCAAAATGGAGAAATTTAAGGTCACTTCCGGTATAATTTATTTGTGGTTCTACAGTTGCATCCAAATATTAATATAGTCCTACAGGATGAAATAGTTCTCAAAATATTGTGCGGGTAGTTGGGCACCGAGTGTTGCTAACTTACATGTTAAAACGTCAAAATACTACTCAGTGTGATTACACATTTTTTATTTTACATTTGCCTTATTGCGATCATGATTACACATAAGAAGAATACAAGAATATTTCCTAACGCTCAGCAAAATCCCTAGAGACATGCATAGTGTTCTTTATTCGATGTAGCATTGATAGAAATGAAGCTTCTAGAACATTTTCAGCCCAATATTTCAGGTATATATAAAGATATTAAATATATCATCATTTTTCTAAGGCAAGTCATGTTATTGTAGATAACTGATATTATGTTACACATTTTTAACATAAAATAGCAAATAAAAATAAATATTGTCTTAAACAATTTAACTTCAATACACGTACTCTATTTGAATATATGGAAAAAAATCACACAATTTCATAAATATTTAAATAAAATTTCCACTTTTCGAAGAATTACCCAATTATATATTTTTTATTTTTATGTAATAATTTAGTTTGTTTTAAAAAATAATGTAATAACAGTTTTTTTTTTTTAATTTTACAACGATATTTTATGTATTATCTCAATTGTTATATTTAAATTCATCTGAATGTTATATTTAATCTGGTTCTTATATAATGTACTGGGTAGATTTTCAGATGTGTCCAAGCTAAACTGTAGATATCGATACAATGACTTATTACTACAATAAAAAAAGTTTAATACGAACTTGGGCGTAAAACTTGGGTATGTACCTACTCGAATTTGCTAATCGATGGTGTTCATCCCTTAGTGCCCTATGCTTCCTCAGACGCGAATATCACTTAATATACCCAATCAATATTGTTTCGTATAACTAATACTTAGTCGCCGGATTGTGGGATTAACCAATACCACGATGGAGCGGATGAGTTTTACATAAACACAGTAATTTCGTTTTAATTTTTTTTTACTTCAATTACTTTAACCGTGTTAGTATTACGATGTCTGTACAAGAATACAAAGCCAAAAATAAACTTTTAGAGTTTATGCAAAAGTCGCTGCTGAGACACATTTACATTTCAGTTAAACAGGAATGAAGCTGTGACAGTAGTGTTTTCTGTGGGAAATAAGTTACAACTAAATGTTTGTCTTGGTGAAAAACGACATTGGGGAAGAATGATATACTTCAAATTTGTGTTACGAATCAATATTTCTAACAGTTATGACTAATATTATCATTTTGCTATTTCAAATACATAAATGCCAAGCTTGTATTTCTGCAAATAGAGATTTCCATTGCGAGCGGACTAATTTTACATCTGAGATAGGTAATAAATGTGATGGTCTTTAGAAAAGCGTTTCTTTGAAATATCTTTTCTTTTCTATTATTCACGTTATGTTCACCAGTAACTTTGATGTAAAAATGAAAATTGCTCTTTCATCTGTGAGAATATGGAGATGTTCGAAATGCATTGTAGTTTTGGAATATTGCAATACCAAGTTAGAAATAAGACGTCCTCTCTAACAATTAATATGAGGACCAACTTTTTAAAGTTGACTTACGAACGACCACTAACGGTCGTGCAGATGTTCTGCTTGCAAGGACGAGATCGCTTACTAAAAATTCACCCAAACGCTTAACGTTCCGTTATTCTGTTATCTTGCGATAATCCCTGTACCCGCCAGACTGCGTTAGTGGCCCAACTTGCGATAACGATTGTACCCACTATACTGCGCTAGTGACGCAAATTGCGATAATCCCTGTACCCGCCAGACTGCGTTAGTGGCCCAACTTGCGATAACGATTGTACCCACTATACTGCGCTAGTGACCCAAATTCCGATAATCCCTGTACCCGCCAGACTGCGTTAGTGGCCTAACTTACGATAATGATTGTATCCACTATACTGCGCTAGTGACCCAAACTTGCGATAATCACTGAACACGATAGAGTGCGTTAGTGGCCTAGCTTATAAAAATTACTGAATCCACTACACTACACAATCCACTAAATTCATAAAACACAACCTTTGAAAAATTGTCAAATATATTATTATGTTCTTTTGTTTTATATCGACCCAAATTTTAGAAATTCATTGATGTATCAGAAGAATATCCGGCTAAGCCAACTCAGGCAGGAGTTAATAATTAGGGATTTTCAAAATAAGCCTGGTTAATTCAGAGATTGTTTAACCTTTTTCTTGGATGCCTAAATGGAAAACATACCATTCCACTTCATTAAACAAACTTAAATGATCATGGTAATTTTAAATTAATTGAAAAGTATTTATATAAAATTAAGTACAGAGGTTTTTCATAAACGCAATAGAAAATTAAGCAACCACTTGTACTATAAAGATGTATATAGATTAATCTTCAAATTGTTCATTATTTAAAAGTAACTATTTCTCTTTTTTAGGAATGAATGAAACAAAATATTAAGATTTATTATGTTTTATATCTATATTATGTATGTTTATATATGTATATATATATATTTATATATTTATTTATTTATATAGATATATATTATCTTGGGCCGTTTAAAAAAGAAAACCATAATTATTTACTGTACAATAATTTTGTTTCAATTACAACTTTACCAAGTTTTTTATATATATTGGTTTATATATAATATAATATAACTGTGGTGTAACGGTATCACATTCACCCGGCAAGTGAGAGATCCGGGTTCGAGTCCCGGCGGAGGAAGTACTTTTTGCGATTCAATGTTTATTGAAATGAAATAAGGCTATTAACATTTATACTATTTTATGTAAATAAAAGTCATTTGACAGATATTTGGTCTTCCGATCATATGTTAGTTCGCTTATTTAAACGGATATGTGACATATACGGCCAAATACAAAATAAATTGAATCGGAAAAAGTGAGGGCTCTGTGGTATAAATGGTAGCACATTCACCCGGCAAGTGAGAGATCCGGGTTCGAGTCCCGGCGGAGCAAGTACTTTTTGCGATTCAATGTTTATTGAAATTGTATATAACAAAACCGTCAAAACACTGCTGTTGTGGGATGTCAGTAAGACTATTTATATAGTTTATTTCTTAGTTTATTATAAAAATTGCAGACCTATACACTGTTGACCTCAATATCCACTCTTGTTTATCCTAGTGTTATCTCAGATTTCTACTGATGTAAGTCCTTTTTATATAGTTTATTTGATGTTATTCCTTCATAGAGTTTATATTAATTGTTATTATGACTTATTTTAATAACTCTCTTCTGGCTCTGTATTCTAGAGCTTTAACAATTTGACTATTTAGAGGGTTGGTTTGTGAGCGCATAGGATCGCATACGATCAGCAGACAAATGAGATCATTGAATCTTAATACCACCATCACGTGGAAGCCTATGATTCATTTCAGAGCTGATAAAAGTGGTTGCGTTTAAGGGTTTTAAGCTTCCAGTGTAAGAATATCCTGTCTAAGTATTTACCAGTGATAGAGAAAATACGCTTTAAGAAAACTATAACTATAAGAGAAAATATTTAGATTATCATGGTACATATGGATCACGCTAAATACCAAGTTAATATTAGGGACTTCATCTTGATATACGTAACGAGCATCATTTACAGGAGCAAATAGTATATATATAGGTGTTCGGAAGTTTTTATATTAACTAATATTTTTAAACATTTTGTAAAATTCATGAATATTCTTCAGAAATGAATGGAACTCCTCCAAAAGTAATTAAATTTGCAGCCCCGGAAAAATTCACTGGCATTTGCTTGGCCGGTTTCTGTAAGACCGGCGCTAAAGCCAATCCCTGATCTAGAACTGACTTAAGATTTTAATGTAACCTATATGTTAGGCAAAAATAAAAGAATTGAATGTCTGATTCTCAATAACCAAGTCGTGCCATGATCCTCAAAACAACATTCACAATAATAAAAAAAAAAAGACAAATGATAAGGAATAGTATAATGGATTGTATGGAAAATTGTAATTGTAGAAGATTATGTCAAATATAATACTTACTAAAATTGTAATGGAAGAAACGTCTAATCTGAATTTAAAACCGCCTGCCTCTCTGTTCTATAGCTGTATCTTTATGTTGTGTCGGGTATTATTCAAGAAAATAAAACAATTCTTATTCTAATAGACGACAGTTTTAAATGGCTACACAGTATTTTCCGTATGGTTTTATACATTGTATGTAATAGCATAATTATAATGAGTGCTTTTTGTAATATAAATATATTAATTACTATATCTTTTTGCATTATGAAATTTCCTATACTAACAATTCGTGATCTTCTATCGGCTGGCCTTAATAGTCTTTATAAATAAGGTATTAATGTTCAAATTTGTTGTCATAGTTTTTATGTTAGGTTGCAAAAGAATAAATCTTACAATATATTTTCCAAATTTTCAAAAGCATCTATTTATTTAGTATTTGAATTAATTTGCAGATTAACTTTTTACAACCAAGCATCAGCCATAGGCTTATGTAATTCATGTTGGTCTTAAAGAAAATATTTAAAGCATGTCAGTTTTATCATATTTTTATTACTATAAATAATGATATAAGTTTAGAGTAATAAACTGTGATTAGTTTTGTGTGTTTGGTAATGTAGGCAAATAACCTTTTGCCGGTACAGGCAGTGTAAACCCATCCACATGTTGTAAATCACTCCTCGGTGTTGTCAGGAAATGAATCCCCACTGTACGCGGAGAGGTGCGCGTGGAGACGCACCACCTCCATCCCTTAACCCCAACTAGATGAATGAGCTTTCGGAAATGATTACCACCGAATATTGTATGTTTTTCATCAATACATTAAACTTATATAGAGAAAATAACAATACATTTCGTCACAAAATACTGTTAT
Organism: Homalodisca vitripennis; assembly: GCF_021130785.1. Lineage (NCBI taxonomy): Eukaryota > Metazoa > Arthropoda > Insecta > Hemiptera > Cicadellidae > Homalodisca > Homalodisca vitripennis. The sequence continues at coordinate 5,088 of NW_025780261.1, read as the reverse complement.
TAAGTAACTAATAAACTATTGTTAATATGGAAGAACGCATGCATCTATACATGTAATGGAATATGAAGTGCATTAAGAAGTAAATTACACTTGTAAAAGGTGACGTTTTACAACTCGTAATCAATTATGACATGTAATACTTGTAGTAGAGAATAAGAGAGAGCTGTTCCTAACATAAATCAAAATTAATCCATATCTTGTGGGCATCTACACCTTGTTTTTACTGTAAGGATGAAAAATCTCTGTCCACTTCACCAATCTGCCTTGTCTCATTGGGTTTGCTAGGCCCTCTACCTTAATTAAACATTCATTTCATGAAAGCTGTTAAACATTGCAGTTTAATAAAAATATGAAAAATAACTTTAAAGTGAAAGTTGTTAGTTTTAATTGTATGAAAGAATTACAAGGAATTCCCAATGTTAGTGAAATATTATTTTTTTTAAGCAATTTAATAAGTTTTCATCCGCTGTTTTAGTTAAATTAACATTATGATTTTTTTGTGAAAGAAGAATACTCGTGTGTGGTTCGACATAACAGTTTTCAATTATTGGATCATTGTCTTAAAAGGAAGTAACTGTTAAATATAAAACCACATGGAGAAATCAAGCAAAAGCTAATTGCGAGGATACCATTTTCTTACAATTATTACAACTAAACTTATGTATCCTTATAATTTTCAGGAAATATCACTTAAAATATCTTGCTTCGTAATAGAGTACGTATTTGATGAAATAAAAAATGTGCTTTGGAGCAACAAAACTAGGTCCTAAGAGTGGAATTTTCCAATAATCGCAATATTAAGCAGCCTCACAGTCACACTAACAAGTTCTTTGGTTTACATCAGGGTTTTCAGAAATCGCTTCTGTAGGAGTCCTTTAAAAATCGACATAGAGGAAAAAGACGAAAAAAAGATGCCATTTATTGAGAAACTGGCTGAAGGTTTTACAAATATATATATAATATATATATATATATATACATATATATATATATATATATATATATATATATATATATATATATCAGAGACGTAAACCTGAAGCCTAAGGAGAGCTAGGGGGATGATAGGATTCACCATGATTGTGGTTCGAATAGAGAAATTATTATAAATCCACAAACCACATGTTTTTTAAATACAACAATTGTTTATTCTAGAATATTATGGACATGTACAATGTTATATGTTATGTTATTTAGCTTTAAATTTCTTCAGTATGTAAAATAAAAGTGGGTGCTAAAGCTACTAGGCAGACAAAAATTACTCTCAAATGTAGAAATAAACTTCTGATACTCGTATGTCTTTTTTACCTTTTGTTACTTCATACTTTAAGCAATGCATATCTTCATTATGTGTTTTGGTAAACGATTCAAACATCCACCTGACTGTGATCTGTGATGATTTTAACACTTATATGCATATCTTCAGTGTGAGCCTGGGCGTCCAAATTCGCTATTAACCCACAACCAATAAACCACATATATTAGAATAATACTGTAAGGGTGTTACTTTTTCAAACAATTATATTGTACTAGCACTTACCCCGCTGCCTCAGACTCAATTTTCAGGAATCAAAGGGCGTAGCCTTCTCAGTGAAAGCATTGATACTTTTCAAACAGTAGAACATGTATGAGGTATACATCATTTTCAGTATCCATGGTTAAGTGATTCACCACCATGCAACTGCTGTGATATGTTGTGGGTTATTGGTTATGTGTGCTTTAAATAAACTTTTGATAATTTTTGGTCTAATAGTGTCCTTCTTCCATCCGTTTAAATTCACATTCTGTCTCATGTGTTTCCAGTGTCATAGTTAGCGTTTGAATTTTCGTCCAAATGGAGAAATTTAAGGTTCACTTCCGGTATAATTTATTTGTGGTTTCTACAGTTGCATCCAAATATTAATATAGTCTACAGGATGAAATAGTTCTCCAAAATATTGTGCGGGTAGTTGGGCACCGAGTGTTGCTAACTTACATGTTAAAACGTCAAAATACTACTCAGTGTGATTACACATTTTTTATTTTACATTTGCCTTATTGCGATCATGATTACACATAAGAAGAATACAAGAATATTCCTAACGCTCAGCAAAATCCCTAGAGAGACATGCATAGTGTTTCTTATTCGATGTAGCATTGATAGAAATGAAGCTTCTAGAACATTTTCAGCCCAATATTTCAGGTATATATATAAGATATTAAATATATCATCATTTTTCTAAGGCAAGTCATGTTATTATTGTAGATAACTGATATTATGTTACACATTTTTAAACATAAAATAGCAAATAAAAATAAATATTGTCTTAAACAATTTAACTTCAATACACGTACTCTATTTGAATATATGGAAAAAAATCACACAATTTCATAAATATTTAAATAAAATTTTCCACTTTTCGAAGAATTACCCAATTATATATTTTTTATTTTTATGTAATAATTTAGTTTTTTTTAAAAAATAATGTAATAACAGTTTTTTTTTTAATTTTACAACGATATTTTTATGTATTATCTCAATTGTTATATTAATTCATCTGAATGTTATATTTAATCTGGTTCTTATAATGGTACTGGGTAGATTTTCAGATGTGTCCCAAGCTAAACTGTAGATATGGATACAATGACTTATTACTACAATAAAAAAAGTTAATACGAACTTGGGCGTAAAACTTGGGTATGTACCTACTCGAATTTGCTAATCGATGGTGTTTCATTCCTTAGTGCCTATGCTTCCTCAGACGCGAATATCACTTAATATACCCAATCAATATTGTTTCGTATAACTAATACTTAGTCGCCGGATTGTGGGATTAACCAATACCACGATGGAGCGGATGGAGTTTTACATAAAACACAGTAATTTCGTTTTAATTTTTTTTTTTACTTCAATTACTTTTAACCGTGTTAGTATTACGATGTCTGTACAAGAATACAAAGCCAAAAATAAACTTTTAGAGTTTATGCAAAAGTCGCTGCTGAGACACATTTACATTTCAGTTAAACAGGAATGAAGCTGTGATAGTAGTGTTTTCTGTGGGAAATAATTTACAACTAAATGTTTGTCTTGGTGAAAAACGACATTGGGGAAGAATGATATACTTAAAATTTTGTGTTACGAATCAATATTTCTAACAGTTATATGACTAATATTATCATTTTGCTATTTCAAATACATAAATGCCAAGCTTGTATTTCTGCAAAATAGAGATTTCCATTGCGAGCGGACTAATTTTACATCTGAGATAGGTAATAAATGTGATGGTCTTTAGAAAAGCGTTTCTTTGAAATATCTTTTCTTTTCTATTATTCACGTTATGTTCACCAGTAACTTTGATGTAAAAATGAAAAATTGCTCTTTCATCTGTGAGAATATGGAGATGTTCGAAATGCATTGTTGTTTTGGAATATTGCAATACCAAGTTTAGAAATAAGACGTCCTCTCTAACAATTAATATGAGGACCAACTTTTTAAAGTTGACTTAACGAACGACCACTAACGGTCGTGCAGATGTTCTGCTTGCAAGGACGAGATCGCTTACTAAAAATTCACCCAAACGCTTAACGTTCCGTTATTCTGTTATCTTGCGATAATCCCTGTACCCAAGCCCAGACTGCGTTAGTTGGCCCACACTTGCGATAACGATTGTACCCACTATTACTGCGCTAGTGACGCAAATTGCGATAATCCCTGTACCCGCCAGACTGCGTTAGTGGCCCAACTTGCGATAACGATTGTACCCACTATACTGCGCTAGTGACCCAAATTCCGATAATCCCTGTACCCGCCAGACTGCGTTAGTGGCCTAACTTACGATAATGATTGTATCCCACTATACTGCGCTAGTGACCCAAACTTGCGATAAATCACTGAACACGATAGAGTGCGTTAGTGGCCTAGCTTATAAAAATTACTGAATCCACTACACTACACAATCCACTAAATTCATAAAACACAACCTTTGAAAAAATTGTCAAATATATTATTATGTTCTTTTGTTTTATATCGACCCAAATTTTAGAAATTCATTGATGTATCAGAAGAATATCCGGCTAAGCCAACTCAGGCAGGAGTTAATAATTAGGGATTTTCAAATAAGCCTGGTTAATTCAGAGATTGTTTAACCTTTTTCTTGGATGCCTAAATGGAAAACATACCATTCCACTTCATTAAAACAAACTTAAATGATCATGGTAATTTTAAATTAATTGAAAAGTATTTATATAAAATTAAGTACAGAGGTTTTTCATAAACGCAATAGAAATTAAGCAACCACTTGTACTATAAAGATGTATATAGATTAATCTTCAAATTGTTCATTATTCTAAAAGTAACTATTTCTCTTTTTTAGGAATGAATGAAAACAAATATTTAAGATTTATTATGTTTTTATATTCTATATTATGTATGTTTATATATGTATATATATATATTTATATATTTATTTATTTATATAGATATATATTATCTTGGGGCCGTTTAAAAAAGAAAACCATAATTATTTACTGTACAAATAATTTGTTTCAATTACAACTTTACCAAGTTTTTTATATATATTGGTTTATATATAATATAATATAACTGTGGTGTAACGGTATCACATTCACCCGGCAAGTGAGAGATCCGGGTTCGAGTCCCGGCGGAGGAAGTACTTTTTGCGATTCAATGTTTATTGAAATGAAATAAGGCTATTAACATTTATACTATTTTATGTAAATAAAAGTCATTTGACAGATATTTGGTCTTCCGATCATATGTTATTCGCTTATTTAAACGGATATGTGACATATTACGGCCAAATACAAAATAATTGAATCGGAAAAAAGTGAGGGCTCTGTGGTATAATGGTAGCACATTCACCCGGCAAGTGAGAGATCCGGGTTCGAGTCCCGGCGGAGCAAGTACTTTTTGCGATTCAATGTTTATTGAAATTGTATATAACAAACCGTCAAAACACTGCTGTTGTGGGATGTCAGTAAGACTATTTATATAGTTTATTTCTTAGTTATTATAAAAATTGCAGACCTATACACTGTTGACTCAATATCCACTCTTGTTTATCCTAGTGTTATCTCAGATTCTACTGA